>NC_090757.1:82286250-82293750 GCF_036898095.1 Palaemon carinicauda
AAGCGGTGGCTACAGTATAATTAAACAGACACACACGATCTCTCTACCTGCCGGTCGCCTTTCGAAGAAACACCCAAAGGGAGCACCTGAGTGAGCGCTCATTAAGCATCGAAAGACCTCTTAAAACTCCACTAGCTGCGCCCCTAACAACGTGATGGACAGGCGTTATATGCACCATTTAATCCGGGTATCGCTCCTGCAAGAATACTGCCCATAACAGACTCTTCCAAGAAGCGCGCCTACAAAATCGCGTCTAAGAAACCAAGATTAAATATCGTTCTACAACTTAATCAAAAACTATAACTGGTGCCATTGAAACCAAGTTCCAATTTTTTTTTCTTATATGACATGAGCTTTATCGCCAAAGTTCATAAAGAACATTTTTCTCCACTTCTTTTTCAAGTTATTGTCGAAAACGCGGACGCTAATGCGACCCTTAGCACTTGAGTCCAGATGGGTCAAACTACCTGCTGCTGGAAAGGATAAAAAGAAAAAAAGAGGAAAATTATCAAACTGGTAGCATGAGTCCACGGTTGAGGTCCCACCCTTGCTGACCCGACACTCCAAGTTGTAATTACTCCTTACCGCGGATCCCACTATCAACCATATTAACCCCAAAATACCATAATCTTCCTGAATACCATCATCTAGAAAGGTTACCATTATCTTACCAGAAAATACCATACACTGGCAGCCAGGATCATGATCGCATATATTTCAGCGATATATTATTACACACTATCAACATTCCGACTTCTTCCATTGCGGATAAAGGATCATTGTGTTACACACACACACACACACACGCACACGCACACACACAGGGTGGTATATAATGGGAGGGGGGTGGTACTGATCAAGCAAATTTGATCATGAAAGATTCTTCAATGCATTAATGACAGACAAAAAATAATCAAGAGAAAGAGAGGAAGCGACGAATTCCCAATTTACCAGCAGATACCAAAAGGATCCAAACGACTGACAATCCCCTATAAACAGCAGGTCTTCTTATGAAGATATAAAGTACATTGATTTTAGAAATTAGACTAACCTAGCAACCTATATACTCCTTTTATGAAGATTATTAAGTTGAGTAGTCAATCAACATCGCATAGAATATTTAATATTCCTTTGAAAGGCCCAATAAGAAATTTAACGGATTTGACAGGTCCGTAACAAATTATCAAAATCACCACAATTCATCACTCTCCATATAAAGTAAAGTACAGCATATCCAGTTTTTTTCTTCTTTTTCTTCTTTTGCATCAAGTACATTTTAACGCTCAAACATCTTGAATATTTGCTGAGGGAAATATCTTTGTCATCAGGCATTGAGTATGCTTCGGGCAAATTAAAGTTTGATATGAAGTTTCTTGAGAAATTGAATAATAATAATAATAATAATAATAATAATAATAATAATAATAATAATAATAAGAAGAAGAAGAAGAAGAAGAAGAAGAAGAAGAAGAAGAAGAAGAAAAAGAAAAATATTAATTTTGTGCAAAGCATTAAGTAAATCCTCAATGGTATTAAAATTATTACAAACCCATCTCAGTTTTAAATATAACATAATAAGTTAAACGAATAAAAGAGGTAATAGTACCGAAAATGTCAAAGGCTGAAGAGTAATGAATTGAAAAATAACTACGTAGAAAGTTTGAATAGATGACAGAATCACAAGATTTGAGTTCAAGTTTGCTTTCTCCAAGACCTCACAAATTGCAGTTTAAGAAGAGATTTTTATATTTTTACACAGCCTCAAAGGCACACACACACACACACACACGCACACACACACACACACACAGAGAGAGAGAGAGAGAGAGAGAGAGAGAGAGAGAGAGAGAGAGAGAGAGAGAGAGAGAGAGAGAGAGATATTAATGCAACATCTTATCGAGGTGTCATAATGTAAACGAGGTAATATCAGTCATCAAGAGGAAGTTATGTGATGTTTTTATCTTGAGTAATCTTTGCTCGTGTGCATGAATAAATTACACATTGATTTATCTATGTTAATTAGTATTTTATAGACTGAAGTTATCGAAATATATTTACGAATAGTCATACTGGTAGTAAGGTCAAGACTAGATTACACACCGTATTTCATTAAATCTCTAGAACAGTAGTATATAACTGAGTGGGTGTCAGCTAATAAAATGTATGGATAGGCCTACTCCATGACTGGGTATATAAACTGATCAAGATGGCTTAGGGTGAGTTTGATAGAGCTTCTCAGAACATTTGTACAAACCGTCATAAAAAGGGAATATTGATTATTTTAATCTTTCAGAATATAATGTATTTTGTTTGGATATATTCATTGGATAATCTTTGGAAATTGTAACGCAGAAATGTACCTGTGAGTTGTTCAGCCATTTAATAGGATAATACCACAGAAATTAGATTCGTATATACAGTAGATATTATTGGAAGTGTACATATTGCAGTTCAAAGGATTGTGCATTTAATGAAGTTTAAACATATACTTCATATTCAGTTATAAGATAAAACAGTGCACGTTACAATGTTGTGTGTTCTTTAAATCTTATAACGTCAACAGTTTATTGCAGCTTCATGAAACAGAATTATCTTTAGACAGAGAAACTCTTTGAATATATATACAAAAAACAAAAGGACAACTCAAAAAATCTCTAGACGTAATTTTAGAGCATTCCAAAATCAAGTGAAATTGGATTATAAAAGGACTTAAACTGTATTTCATTTAAAATGTCATATACCATTAAAGAAACGGTAGTTGCGGCTAAGGAAAAAGTATGCTTCTTTCAATGGGTAACGACTTGGACCAAAAACAGGTTGATACAATTAAGCAGGTTAGAACTGATTCTTCACCTAAGGTTATTTTATTTATCAGCCTTTTAAAAGCTCAAGAAACAAAATAAAAAGGGAATTAAATTGCGTTATTTCCCGAGAGGCACAGAAAAATTAACACATTGTTTAGGAAGCCTTTGAAAATTAAATGGAGCTGTTTTACAAATAATCCAGTATCCAAATTTGTTTATATAGATGCTCTGAACATCGAAGAAGATATCCAAAAGGCTAAGAGAAGTCATGAAGAAAAGGTAACTATATTTGTTGACTTTAGACATCTAGTTCATGAACGGATAAAACGTACGGAGGAGGGCATACAGAGACGCTAGCCATATTCACCATAGTCTAGCTGGAAGATATGGTTCCCATGGACGCCCATGATACATTTTTCTAACCTGCATTATTACATTCCCTAAGGTCTGTGGAAACGGAAGTTATTTTGTTCCCATTTCAAAAATATGTTTCATGTAGGTCATTCAGCTTGTTTTTTAGGACTCAAAAATGAGGGGTAGAGGTAATATAAAGGGTATTTCTACATAGAAAGAAATTGATGACAGGTATAAATTAAGTATCATTGGAAAGCGTACATTCTGCACAATCACAAATGCTTATTAATCATTCAATTAGGGGCATTAATGACATCATCATGGGTCAAATGATCAAGTCAAAGACCCAAAGGAAAAAAATTACCCCATTTTCATCTTTTTTTTGCCCTGTACCTATACTAACCCTACTAGTTTATAATTTACAGGAGAAAAGCTGTACAAAGAGTGGCCGTTTTTTAAGCTGCCACAAATCATAGAACCTTTGTACAACATCATTAAACCTCTCTGTAAATATACATGAAAAAATTGAAAAAATGCATTTTTGTGATGGTTTTATTGTGAAATTGCCCTTTTTTTTTTCTTTTTTTTTTTTTTTTTTTTACACAGCTTGTTTCTCTGCCTCTTTTTTAATGGTGAAAAGACTACATGCTCCAAAGGATTTTTGATTACAGTCCCTGTATTATTGCCCTAGTACTTTCGCTTCCACTCAATCCTATAACTAATTGATATGCAAATATATTACACAGAGATCGGAGAAACACGAGTTAACATTAAGCACAGACCCACAACTAGTTAATATTGAAACTTTATGATGACTGTCAAAAGTTTATGTTCATATTTTGATCTAGCCTTCATAATCACTGAGGTCATCTTTATAATTGCTATCCTGGTTATACTGTTCTTCCTAAATGTCGTCATCACAGTATTCTATCTCATCTGTAGTCTTCTCAACTAAGTTTATCAGGGTAGGGGGAAGTACTGGCCCACATGACCACACTAAATACCCTTGTCATTTTTTCCCAATCTTATCCAGGATCATATGGCTTTGGAGACCATAAGATTGGAACATAAGCTCGCTTTTAGATAGTAAGGCGATGGTTCGCACGATCTATGTGCGGAGTAAGGTTGTCTTGTAAGGTGGCAATTGGGAGAAGTCAATCTTAGATTCCGTTGGCAGTTGCTCATCTTTTCCAACCGTCTTCCTTAACGTGATTCCGCATACAGTGTCAATAGATTTCTATTTAGGATAGCCATACATAAAAATTAGTGATGTCTCCATTCTCCTCTTCACTGAAGCACTCTATCAACAATTTCTCCATTGGTTCATTTACCATCTTGAGCTTTTGCATATATTTTCCCATTTATCTCACTCTCAAGGCAGCCATTGGTTACAAGTCCAGCCTCAAGGAGGATTTCAGAGTAGCTTGAACTATAGTATTTATGACCAGTCAACATTCCCATATAGTTCATCTCAGTTTTGAAAGGCCCTGGAGTTGCCACATGGTTCTTGTACTCTTCTGGAAATTTCCAAATGAGGCGGAGTGCTTTCATGCAACCTCCTAGGTCATAAGATAAGTGCAGAGAACATACCTCTGGCCAACCTCCAATGTAGCATCTTCTAAGCACTTCAAGAACTCCCTAATGATAGAATATTTATAGCACAGGTGATTGATAGGGTTGAAATAGTTAAAGGTCTACTTTCCAGATGGATTTTCACTAGTAGCTGAAATGAAGCCTGCAAATCCAGGGACCCTCTGTGATTATGTCTTTGGCCATCCATATAAGTAACCACAATCGGTACTCTTACATGCACTCTGAAGTACATCTTATTGTTTCTGATGGATGGAATGAACATACCTCCCATTGGAAATTTGTGTCCCACTCAATCATTATGACAATGAAAATGGAGCAACATTGGTAGGGTTTCAACTTTCATATAACGAGTCTTATTACGTTGCATGAGTGGGAAGTGTTAGTGTTTGGTTTCACCTCTTGTATCATGATCCCTCCAATGCTGTTCACCATGTTTGAATCATGGACAATTGTAGTTATTTTGTTCAAGGTGTTGAGGGCCTCTGCAAGTACTGTCTCAATTTTCAAGCCAAAATCATAGAACTTACAGTGACCCAATCTATGAAGTACATTGTTTAGCTGCTTGCTTTGATATAGGTGGTATATGTTACTGTAAAAGAGAATGTGTTTGGGTAACTTACCCTCTCTGTTTATCACAGCATGGCAAATGTCTAGGAGATGAAAAAATTGAAATAAATACGAAATTTATGATATAGCGCATTTGACTAGGTAGAATTTGATTGACTAGTGATATTGTTCCAAAGTTGTTAGAACACAATAGTGGGTAAAACTCACCTAAGCTATGAAAAATCCCAGACGTTTGCTCTTCTCAGACTTTTGCACATCTTCACCCATGATAAGTGTCTTAGGATCTTTACTTTACTAGGTCTCTTGGGAAGTATTCTTCTGTTGCCCTGGTATCCAGCTCATCCACTGTAAGAGACAAAAGAAATTGTGGTGAATTGTTGAACTTCCCAAGAACAACACTATGCAAGTGCAAGGCAACATCCTTGAAGCTATCTTTGGAATCAAGCCTGTGTACCAACCGTGTGTCACAGGATCGTACATAGTAACGACATTTAATTTTGTGTATATATTATGCTTGTATTTTTGCTCTCCCCTCGCACTGATAAGGACCTAAAATAACAGATCTGTTATTCTCACCATTAACTGTTAACCGGTGCGGTGTCGGTTGAACAGGAAATTTCCTGTTATGTCTTTAATGCCTTTTTTACAAGGAGTTTATGTATATAAAAGTGAGTGTTCTGTAATAAAGTTACTCAGTTGCTTTCATCCTGCCTTTGAGTCACCTATTCAATTTCAACCGAAGCTGACGTGAATGCCGTAGGACACACGCCTATGAATGCCGTAGGACACACACGCCTACGAATGCCTTTGGACACACACGCCTATGAATGCCATAGGACACACACGCCTATGAATACCGTAGGACACACATGCCTACCCCGTGATGAGCCGGAACGGCAACAAAGCCACCCATCATCCACCACTCGTTCGCGCCTCAACCAACGACTTCTACACCCACTCACTGCCGCTAAGTGGCCGCAGATTTTGATAATACCCCTCCAGATTCAGGGTGCCCTATTTAACATGAACAGTATGTCATTTTTAAGGAGGGGGGGGAGCCATGTACCAACTGTGTCACACGATCGTACATAGTAACGACATTTCATTTTGTGTATATATTATGCTTGTATCTTTGCTCTCCCTGAATAACATGTCTGTTTTTCTCACCGTTAACTGTTAACCGGTGCGGTGTCGGTTGAACAGGAAATTTTCTGTTATGTCTTTTTTGCCTCTTTTGTATGGAGTTTATGTGTATAAAAGCGATTGTTCTGTAATAAAGTTACTCAGTTGCTTTCATCCTGCCTTTGAGTCACAACCTGCTCTCGGCCCGTCACACCTGTCACTGCTTCTGTAACAGAGATGCTTGTGATGTACACCAGTTGCAGATAATGCATAACTTGTCTCCAGGAATCATTGTGTAAAAGCAATGTACTCATTAATTTTGGGCCTTTGAAATTGGGTTTTAAGATTATCACAAATGGAATCTTGATTTAGAAAGAACCAGCGCTCAAGTTCTTGAGACGTACAAGTGGCTGAGAGTACCAAATTGCACTACCTCCTTCCATCCATGTACCTTTCATATATGAAATCTAGAACTACATCAAATGAGCTTTAATGATCTTTAAGCTTTTCATATTGCTTGTTTTCTATATGAATTAGTCACATGTCTCAGCTTGAATGATCTATGACAGAACTTGTGGAAATAATCTCTTGCAAATTAATCTTTGCCTGCCACCTTGCAATGTATACGGTTGTCTCTTATTTTTATGGGTTGTAATTTTATGAGTCCAAGCTGCTGCTTTTTCCTTGAAAGATGCCCACCAGACACAGTGTTCAGTCCTTCCAGAAACTTTCATCTCAGACTTTTCTAGTGGAAAAACGTTCTTGGTATAGGTTGATACTTTATAGGAGGATCAAATTGTTGATGATCCATTGTCTGATACAATACGTTTCAAGAAATCCTGGTGTTTAGTAAAGGCTTGATAATAACCCCGATGACTACACAATCAAGATTGTATGGAATTAACCAGAGCACAACCTCCGTACGAGTGGGTGAATTATAAGGCTGAAGCAGCCGTTCTCACGTAGACCATGTTATGTATCAAGATTTTCTTATGGAGGACACCTGATATTGTGAAGCACTATGAATTCACTATGTTGTATGGCACTAACAAGAGGAATT
>NC_090757.1:82296250-82316250 GCF_036898095.1 Palaemon carinicauda
AAAACCTGTCGTCTCACACTTTATGGATAGCGAACGTATGTTAGATCAACTAATGAGGCGTTGACGGGCTGAACACATTTTAGGTAGACATCTATCGGCACCCTTTGCCCATTAGTATGGTCGGTCAGGTGAGTTTAAAGAAGCTCTAAAGAATTAAATTTATTTTTTGTGTCAGACTACTGTATGTATATTAGACGTTTTTAAAATAATTTTATCTTTTCAGTACATTGTTGAACAAAAAAAAAACAACAACAACTAAGGCAATGCTAAAAGGTGATCTTTATCATACCTAATAAACTATTAAATTAAACGTTGTTTACAAAATGTGTGAATATACAATGAACCCTTCTATTTTTTAAATGAGTGATTTTCTTCCTTTTTATTGACCACGATAATTCAGGAAGGGAGAATTTTAGCATTAACATTGGCATGTGCCCTTGTTTCGAAGCAAAAGTATCTGTTATTTGAAGTTCAAATATCATGTGATTTTGATGGGGAAGGACATAATGTAAATAAGTATTGAGGATATGGCTATATGGATCCTACCATAATTTATTGCTTTGAGCATTCTGATTGATGAAATATTGAAGACCATTAGGGATCTTTCAAAGACAGAGAGCGAGTATGACACGAATCTCTGGCACCAAATAGGATTCACTACTGGGACAATGTAAATATGATGGTCAGACAAGCAGATGAACTTCTTTCAAACACACTTTTATAAATGAAGTTCTACCTGTGTACCAAGTAAAGTGGAACCCAATTCAACCACATAGGAAGAGTTGTAATAATAGGGTAAGTGTGATGGCTACATTAACGGACAGTAGCCAGTTCATCTCCTATGTACATATATTTCAATGACAATTGTCCTCAGCTGCATATGAATAGATGTAATAGTCACACTAACAGACAAGCATATGGACAAACATCTTTCATATATATCAAAGCAAGAAGCTTTACTCTTGTACCAAGTTTGATTGAAACCCATTCAACAATGAAAAAGTTGTGATGCCTGGAAATATTGACAGACATGCCATTAGACAAACACTTTCATCCATATGTGTATGACAGTCTGTTTTGTACTATATTTCACTGTTATATATTTAACCTTGTACAAGTAATTATAGAAGAAACAGTCATAGACAGTCATTTGGATAATTCACTTTCAAAAATATCTTTTGTCATTTAGGATGAGTGTTGCTTGCAGCTTGAAAGCTGTTACAGTTAGAGAGGTATATTAAGGTGACATTGGCATAAAAATTGACAATATAATAATGGTCGCCATATACCATTACTTCCACTGAGACATTCATAGTGTCCTTGGGAGTGGTCCTTAATTCGAGGACCCATAGAAATTGTGTAAACCAGCTGGAGTCAATGCAGCAACACATAAAAGTGTACAATGGTAACGTTCAAGATTCCATTGGCTGCTGGCTTGTAAGTCGTAATTTGATGTAGGGTGATGTCGAGAAGATGACAAAATGATGTCCACAATTAAGATGTGAAAGGTGTGCCCTTGTTGGAAGCAATATGCTATGGGATGCCGAATATTACGATCAACCAAAAAGTAAGGCAGCAACGCATGACGCAGATATTGCCTTTTCTATTTTGCTTCAGTGAAGCGATCAATGACTGGGGAAAGGTAACAGTGTCACTATGACGGGGATAGGAGGTCAAAAATTTCAACATGAATATTAGTATAACAATGCTGAGGTTGATGAAAAGTGCCCACATCTGAATCTGTGTGTCAATGCACTTTTGAAGTTTGACATGAAGTACAAGCGTTGACCCCACCTGGGCCACTTTAGTAATGCTGAGCCATATGAACTTCAACTCCAGTAGCTGTGCAGTAGATTGGCATGAGAGGTTTAAGATGCCATGGATCAATTATAATATCTGTTGGGGCATGGGAAATAAACATCTACTGGCGTGGCCTAAATTTAGTGACGTCACAGAAAAGAGTGGCGTTGGAGTCAAACCGGGGGATGTCTCCCCAGTGGGGAGACGTGCTGGGTGTCCTGCAGGTTTGATACTCAGCCGTTTTGTTGGGCTTCTGCCAAGGCCTTGTAATCTATTCCTAGGTGGACAGTGGCTAGAGTGTTTCTGGAAAAATTGTTGGCAACAGGATTCAGGTACACCTGTATCAGGAAACAGCAGCGAGATGTTGGCATTGACTGGCAGACTAGACGTTATACTGTTGAGTGTAGGATGTGCACTCTAAGAATTGATGGACATCCAAGTACACTGCTAGTAGTTTTCTGTTGAAGGTAGAATAGCTGGATTCTGCCTAGAAAAGTTTTTTACTCAAAAAGTGAGAGTAGTAGCAGTTGATAGGTCTTTCTTGGCGTTGAAGAAGGCCATCTCCTGGAAGGGTCCCCATTTCATGTTTTTTGGCTGGGTCTTGAGAGGAGCAAGAGAGGCAGTGATAGCTCGCAAAAAGCAACGGTAATAGTTTTTCATGCCCCGGAACTTCTGCAATTATTTGACAGTTGAGGGTGTGGGGAACTTCTGTACTGTTGATATCTTCTCAGGAAGATAGGAAACGCCTACAGGAGTGATGCGGTGACATTCGGCTGCAGGTGGTCAAGAAAGATGTATAGGTGACGTAAGCGGTGTTCTTTGGAGGGGGAGAGTACTAGTATGTCATCTGCAGAAAGATTGTCCCTTACGATGCCATCCATGTGTCATTGAAATGTGGTTCGTACATTATGAATGTTAAAGCAAGAGTTCATGGACACCTAATAATACCTCTTCCATCTGTTTGTTAATATGCCTATAATCCGCACAAGGATGCAGGGATCTATCATTCTTCAAGACGATATGCAGGAGCAATGACCATAGGCTTGATGGATTTTGATAAAGACCAATTTCTTCCATTTCAGTGAATGTGCATAAAGCATCTATATAAAGATCTGGGGTCAAACATCTGAATCTTGCAAATGTTGGGGCTAATTCTTGATATGGGGATAAATACTGTGCTTGGTGGGAACTGTCGGTGCCTGTCATAGTTCTGGGTGGAAGATGTCTAGATATAAAAGGAGGAGGTGTGAGTAGGCCTCCAACGGCATGTTGATATGAAGAGCAAGATGATGAAGGTGTGGACAAGTAAGAGCTGGTGTTGACTAAGCACTGATGTGAGATGTCAACCAGGAGGGGAAAAAAGGTGAGGAAATGTGCACCAATGAGAGGCACTGTAACATAAGTGATGGTGAAATTCCACCAGTACTGGGCCAGCGTCTCGTATCCATGGATGGGGATAGCAGATCCATTTGCGGACACAAGGCAGAAATCAGCAGGTTTATAATGACAGGGGCGTGCCCATAGGAGGAACATGACAGAAGGGAACGACAGGCACCAGTATCTACCAGAATGTACACATAAGTCCTTGAATCATGCAAAAAGAAATTATTAGTTAATAGTAAAGCCCTGCCACATGCTATGGCTTAATTGGACGTTTTCTGATCATTGACATCAGCAGCATATTACTTAGTAGCAGCCCCAAATCCGGAGAGGTAGTAGGTTGGCCAGGGTATCAACCATCCTTTGAGATACTACTGATAGAGAGTTATTGTATCTTTTGACTGGCCAGACATTATTACATAGGATCTCTCTCTCTGGTTATGGCTCATTTATCCTTTGCCCACTGTTACGCTGCGTGAGTCCGGCCTTGCTTAAGAACTCAGTTCATGAACAAAAAGAACGATGAAAAGGTCGCCAGTCGGCAATAAGACTATAATTACCGACAATGAATATACAATTACAATACTATTTAACTAAAAATTAATAAAAAATGGAACATAACAAGAGAAGATCTTATTGTTGAATTAAGTCACATGGCGCTTCACGTGGAGTTGGACAGACTGTGGACAATTTCAGCACATCAAACAATCTCATACACCGAAAGAGAAATAAATTAAGTTATTAACCGATCACTTAGGCAATATAATTCAACAGGCTGAGAACACGTTAAAGTTGTGTGTTTATAAATTTTAACCAAATATAATGCAAGTGCAAAAGTTTGGAACTCAAAACACTATCACATGGAAACTAATACTGTCACAGGGTGCATTAATTAAGGTTAGGAGCAAAGGGCACAAGTGGTTGGGATATAAGAATGGGATGATAAAGTTTCAGTGAGTAGGATCTTTCGTTAAGGATAAAGGAAAGGATGGGATGTGATAAAGAAGGGATACAGAAGGCTAGGTAAGGATATGAGGTTCTCACACAGACACCTTTGATATAAAGGACTCTGTCTCATCCCTTGCGGAGAACGTATCGTGGGTCCTGATTCCGTGAAGGTTAAACAGCGAAGGCCTGCCCAGCTGCTCCTGCAACGAGATAACCCCGTTCAGCCCCCAATGGGGGTGGAGGGGTGGGGGGTCATTGGCCTGACCGCTGTCCCACTGGTCATCGGCCTTGGTCTCATCTCCCGATACCTCCATCAATAGGCCTCCTCTTGACTTCTCTCGAGCTCCCTTTCTGGCAGCACTGAGCTGCCATGTGCTTTTTTAATATGTCTGAAATGAGACCTCAGGGAAGTAGACGGGTATAGGATGGTTGGGCAGGTGGTGAGGCTCTGGATAGGGTCCCAACGCTAGTGGCATTTCGACCGGTCCTTGCGTGGGGGGGGGGGGGGTCTTCAGTATGAAAAATGTCGCAATGACCTTCACGAATAACAGCCTCCCCAATTTAGCAGAGGTTTCGTCCTAGAACAGGACAAGAACTCTGTAAGCAAGGCCTGAAGCCACTAGCCTTAATGACTCCTCCCTCAGTGAGTCACACCACGATAATGGATTAATTCCTAAGCTGTAACTACGGTCATCTTTTTACTTTATTTTGATATTATGTTAACTTTAAGTGCCACTTAGAAGTAAGCATACTGGTTGTGACAAAACAAAAAAAAAGTGAAAAATGCAATATTAGTTAAAGTTAAGTGACATAGTGCAGTGGGATACATGAAAATTAAAGCAAATTGACAGATCACACCATACAATGGATAAAATAAATCCATGAAAATAAATTAAGCGTAACCCAATGAAGCCAAGATGGCTCCTCAAGTTTATCTACCTTGGGAGACACCAAGGCCAAATTAATATTTTTCTATACAATTTAGATTAACCTACTAACTACGGCAAAGCGTTATGGACATGGCACTGTGCACTGAGCACTAATGCTGGAAGAGTACATCTGCTGTTCTATTATCTGAGCTCTTTATGCGTTCAACCTTACAATTGTAGTTCTGGAGGTCTAAGCCCACCTCACTAGCCCTTTATTCCTATCACAGAGCTTAATGAAGTAGGTTAGAGTGTTATGGTCAGCTAGGACTGTCAGTGGGAACCCATGATCAGCATGACTGGCATTGGCACACCTAGTCAGCACAGCTTCAAGGTAGAGTGTGAAACGTTCAATCATTGTTCATTGGAAATGATTTCTGCGCTTACTACATAATCCACCAACACATCATGAAAGGAATACCTGTGGATGGAATGGGTTGGAGAGGAGCCCTCGGCACTACCTGGTTTGGGTTACAGGTCACTTGGCACAGATGGCAGAAGGTTACGTGAGCTTTAACACCCTTCTGCAAGCCTGGCCAGAAGAAATGAGGCTGGATCAGTTAAGTAGTGAGCCTCACACCAAAGTGTCCTCCCAGTCCAACATGGGCCATGCATAACACCAACAACCTGAGGTTACAGAGGACAACTACTTGCCGGTGCTAGGTCCTAACGGCCTCGTGAGAACCTCGGGTGATTCTGAGGGGCACCTCATCCTTAAGCAGGAAGTCCTCCTTGGAGAGATTATTTATTTTCGCCTCGTTCGAGTAGGCGGGTCCCCTGTAGTCTTCCAGCCTCTCGTCCAACAGCTTAAATCTGATGAGCTCAGTCCGACTCCTTAGGCTCTCTGGGGAGAGGGATGCTTCCTTCTCAGACTCCTCTGAGACCTCTGGGCTGGTGTTTGTGTTAGCTCTATTCCTTTTGGTTGTAAGCAGCACAGCTTGATTCGAATAGACTTCTGGGGTACGAGGCTCAGACTCATTACTGGAGGAGGAGGACCGTTGGGCCTCCTAACTTAACCAATGTATTTTCCCAAGGTCAATGTCAGCTAGCCATTTGCCTTCTGCAGTAGGTGCCAGCTCATTTTCGGGCTTCGACTCTGCTGCCTTCCTGCACCTGAGGGGCATGCGCTGTATGCCTTTCAAGAGGTCTTGTCCCAAGAGCAATTCATAGCCTTCATGCCTAAGGTCGCTTACTACCCCTAGTCTGCACCTCTTGTTGACCTGGGGCGGGGGTTTCTTTCAACTCCACTGTAGGGAGTTCCTTGGTGACTCCTTCAATACACTGGACCTTCCTGTGATTGTCTTGCTGGATTTTGGCACTATTAGGTTGAGGTAGCGTGTTCTTGAGCTGTGCTAATTAGACGTCCATTTCCTGCATCTTTAATTCATGCTCACTCCCTTTCTCTCTTTCAAACTCTTCTTGCTCGACTCTTCTCTGTGCATTAGCCTCATTCATAAGTTCCCACATATACCTTCGCAATGCGTCACCTGCATAGCCTTGTCGTTCTAACAAGTCCACAAAATCACAGACCTCATCGACAATCATCTTTCTAATTCCCTATCGGGATAGTGACCAGACCAAACTCAACAGCTCAAGGTAAGGTGTTGACTGTGCAAGAAATTACATGGCTGGGAAAGACCCTCTAGCCCACGCAAGAGTCTCACAGAAGAAAGGATAAAGAGGGAGCTGGGCAAAATACACAATGTCTGTAAAAATACCTCTCGGGAAACAACTATTACCTAAATAGCAAACCTTGCAAATAATTGAACAGTAGCCTAACTATAAAAAAAAAACAAGGATCACACCAATGGGTGGGCATGTAGGCGTCTGGTTGTAAGGCGTCCAAAACAAATAAACAACAAAATTCACGAGGAATCACAGCAATGTGTGATCCTGCACACTAGACATAAAAAAAGGAATCAAAGCAATGGGTGATCCTATATGCTAGACTAAAAAAATGGAATCACAGCGAATGGTGATCCTGTATGCTAGACATAAAAAATAGAACCACAGTGATGGGTGATCCTGAGTGCTAGACATGAAAAATGGAATCAAAGCAATGGGTGATCCTGTATGCTACACTTTAAAAGAATAGAATCACAATGATGGATGAACCTGTATGCCAGACATAAAAAATGGAATCACAGCGATGGGTGATCCTGTATGCTAGACTTTAAAAAAATGGAATCCCAATGATGGGTGAACCTGTATGCTAGACATAAAAAATGGAATCAAAGTGATGGGTGATCCTGTATGCTAGACATAAAAAAATGGAATCACAGCGATGGGTGATCCTGTATGCTAGACTTTAAAAAAATGGAATCACAATGATAGGTGAACCTGTATGCTAGACATAAAAAATTGAATCACAGCGATGGGTGATCCTGTATGCTAGACATAAAAAGATAGAATCACAGCGATAGGTGATCCTGTATGCTAGAATTTAAAAAATGGAATCACAATGATGGGTGAACCTATATGCTAGACATAGAAAATGAAATCACAGCGATGGGTGATCCTGTATGCTAGACATATAAAATGGAATTACAACGATGGGTGATCCTAATGGGGGGGCTTAAAAATG
Source organism: Palaemon carinicauda (assembly GCF_036898095.1). Taxonomy (NCBI): domain Eukaryota; kingdom Metazoa; phylum Arthropoda; class Malacostraca; order Decapoda; family Palaemonidae; genus Palaemon; species Palaemon carinicauda. The sequence continues at coordinate 82,303,889 of NC_090757.1, forward strand.
GAATCACAGCGATGGGTTATCGTGTATTCTAAACTAAATAATAAAATTGGTTTGTAATAATGTGTGGGTGCATTCCTGCAACACCACCACTTGCAACTCTGTGACTTAAAGCAAAGTTTTTATATATACCTAAAGTATAATGAATTAAATAAAGCCAAACAATGGCACTGAGTTTGCCTATTGCTTCACAAAGAAAAATTAACCTCTTTACATATTTTCCATTTAACAAAAGTGAATTTAAGGAATTACACCTCCCAAATATTTTATCTAAATGACTGAAAAATAAAATATGTGATATCAAAAATCCTTTATCTTCAGTTTAACAACTTTAACACAATTATACGAGAATTGCCATGGTAAATCATGTAAATAAAAACTAATATCCCGCGAAAAAATTACAAAGAAACGAAATTACATGCCAATAACGATTAAAAAAATCCCAAATAATAAGGGATGCAAAGTTTTCTTGCCTTTACCCAACACAAAATTATGCCTCACTGTTGTAAAACGTTTACATGAATCGTACGCCAAGAGTTTCGATATGAGACCAGCTTGTTTGCTCGCACTAAAGATAAATATTGAATTATTTCATTCACAAAAGATGAACGACTGAAATTTGCGTGAACCACTTACCAACGAGCAATAATTCGGCCAAAATCTCAGGTCTGCGCTTTTGTTATGTATATATATATCAGTAAACAATAAATAAAGCTAACAATAACAGACAATAACAAACATTGGCTTCGTTTGGAAATACGGCTGTGGGCGGATTTATCTCAGGTTAGCCACGCTTGAAATTAACACGTGCTTAGCCTATTACGTTTTCGGAAAAATTCTTAAACTTCACTGACCTTTTTTACCACACACACAAAAAAAAAAAAAAAAAAAACGTGCACTTAATCCACAATATCTTTGATGAATCATAACCACTGTGACAACCACCTCTCAGAGCGAAGAAAATGAAAATTCTTCTTAGACGGTTGGCTATCATATTAAATGAAACTAAAGCTTACCTCATGGCCTGACCGCTCTCCCATTGGTCAATGGCCTTGATCTCGTCTTCTGATACCTCCATCAATAGGCCTCCTCTCATCTTCTCCTGGGCTCCCTTTGTAGCGGCGCTGAGCGGCCACATACTTTTTGAAGATGTTTGAAATGAGACCTCAGGGGAGTAGACAGGTATATAGGATAGGTGGGCTGGTGGTGAGGCTCTGGATAGGGTCCCAATGAAAACATGTCGCAATGGCCGTCACGAATAACACTACACATACATCGAATATTCTTTCCCCATTCTCTTCTCTCCTCATGCACCTAACAACACTGAGATTACCAAACAATTCTTCTTTGTAAAGGGGGTTAACTACTGTGCTGCAATTGTTCGGTGGCTAACTTCCTCTTGGTAAGGATAGGAGAGACTCTTTCGATATGGTAAGCAGCTCCTCTAGGAGAAGGACATTCCAAACTCAAACTGTGGTTCTAGCAACTTTACCATTGGCTTTAACTATCTTAGGGTAGAGCTCTCTTGCTTCAAGGTACACGCAGGCACACAATTCAATAATTTTTCTCTTCCTTTTTTGAAGTTTTTATTGTTAATATATGAAAGGTCTATTTTAATGTTGTTACTTTTCTTAGAATATTTTATTTCAGTTGTCCATTACTTCTCTTGTAGTATATAAATTTCTTTATTCCTTTTCCTCACTGGGCTATTATTTCCATTTGGAGCCCTTAGGCTTATATCATCTTGCTATTCAAAACAGGGTTGTAGCTTAGCTAGTAATACTAATAGTAATAGTAGTACAACCAATGGTGAGGAGCATCCTCCTGTGGCTGTTAAGAAAGTTGGTTGGTATGTTGGAGTGAGGCAGCCTAGCTGGCTGGTGAGGGGGCTTTGTCGCTGCCCAAGCATGTCATGAGGTTGCTGTCGATGTCCTACAACATTCATCACAGCCAAAGTTAGCGTTGAATGGTTGCCCCCTTCATCAGGAGTAGAGTTGCTGATGGAGTTCTTGACAGTGAGGATATGGCAGTCCATAAGGTGTCCAACTTTAATCATCAGATCCTTCATGGTCAATATGTCAACATCAAGGAGACCAAATTGCACAGGCTCCAGTAAGAGAAAGTAGGTTCACTTCATGAGGATAGCCATCTGCAATAGGTTGAAGGCAAGCAATACTGATCATTTTCCTGAGGGCCATAGACGCCTTTTTACCCCACAACGACTATTGAGAGAGCAGAAAAATCATGGCTTCATCTGTGGCTGGCGACGATGAGTACCTTTCCATGAGTTATGATTTGTGCGCATCATACTGTAGGGAAGTCCCTTTGCTCCCAAAGCTAATTGGAGATTTCTGGGAAGGTGTTGGGAATCGCAGCGAGGACATGGTCTCCTTTATGTGGAACTAAACCATGGCATGCTGAAACCAGGTAAATGCATATTTAGTGGCAAAGGGTGGGAGTTTCACTGTGGCAGCATATACATATGAATCAGTGTCGGTGTTGGACGTCGGAGGATGATATGGCAGACAAAGGGGTAAGTGGTGGGGTAGACTGGATCTTTGAAGTACTCTAAAGGTCACCAATGTGACTTTCCTGGGAGCTATAATACTTGATAGGCAGTATATGAATGATTAATTTTATTCATCGAACAACACAGGTATTTATATGCCACAAGGTTCACAACGAGAGTGACAATTGCATACATACATTCAACAACTTTTGTCATTCAGTTTGAATAATGCTTGCAACTTGAAAGCTGTTACTGTAAGAAACGTACTTAAGATTGGCACTGGCATAAAAATTTTCAAGGTAAGTGGTGTTGAAATCAGCATGTGTTGCATTCAACGTGTGTTGCTGTTTAAGTTGATTGGAGTCCCAAGGATGGTTACTAAACGAGCTGCATGGATGAGAGAGAGAGAGAGAGAGAGAGAGAGAGAGAGAGAGAGAGAGAGAGAGAGAGAGAGAGAGAGAGAGAGCACATTCGCCTTTATCTGTATGTGTTGCTTGGTGTAAGTATAATACAAGATAATCTTAAATACAGATTAATGGAAAATTCCCTAGCATGTATATCTATACATGATGTGCTATCTTCGTACCAATTTTATTGTAATTCCTTCAGCCATTGTAGGAGGAGTTGTGACAATCAGATATCCTTAACAGACATACTCATTCTGCATATGGTAAGCTATATTTGTACCATTTTCTACTTTAATCCTTTAACCATGCAGAAGGAGCTGCTATGACAAAGGTAAGCGTAACAGACACTCATAGACTGATAAATAGATAATTTCCTTCCGTGTACATCTAAATATGATTACCTATATTTGTACCATATATAGGTTTTAGAGGTTTAAAGGGTCACTCACGAGTGGTAAAGGTCAAGGACAGGATAATGCCCAAGAGACTGACCATATATACATATGAATAACACCTAAGCCCCTTCTCCATCAAGTTAGGACCAGGGAGGGCCAAGGAATGGTTACTGATGTTTCAGCAGGTAGTCTTAGAGGCTCTTACAAATCTCTCATCCCTAGCTCACAAGCACGGTGAAGTTACAGACTTACTGTAAGCTATCGAACTTGAGTAGGTTTGAACTAAAGTCCAACAGATTGAGACACAGGACGAGATGTGTTCTTGAGATAATCATAACAGACATGTAGAATATAGACAAAAATCAAATTACCTATTATGTACATTTGTACATGTCAGTCTGTCTTTGAACCATCCTAAACTGTACTCTCAACAGAAATTATAGGAGGATTTCGGATGATAATGTAAGCATAATAGATATGTTCACAGACAGACAAGTAGACAATTCTTTTCTCATGCACATCTAAGTCGGTTTGTTTCTCTTTGTAATATCTTATACTGAAATTCCTCAACCATATTAAAGAAGAGGTGATGATAGAATGATGGGTCATCGCACTCTACTTCTGAGGTGTCTGAATGTGTGTGTATGTAGTGCGATAGAGAGTAAAAGATGTGAGATTGGAAGTAAGTTTTGGAATGGAAGGATGGATGTATTGGCCTTGTGTGAGTCAAGGATAACAGAGAATGATGAAGTGATGTTTGGTGAAGTGATAGGTAGAGAGAGTGGGATTAAAAGGGAAAGAGTAAGAGGGAGTGTGGCTTTATTTCTAAGTGAATGGATGATAGGTAAAATAGTGCAATGGAAAGAAGTGTCATCTTAGTTAATGTTAGTGAGCGTTAGGCTGAGTTGGAAATGTTGGGCTTTAATTGGTGTGAATGTGGCAGGTTGGGAGAAAAGTGAAGAAGAGTGGAATGAATTTGGGTTTGAATTAACTAGGAGTGTAGAGAGAATGAGTAGAATGAATTATGTTGTTGTAATGGGTGACTTAAATGCCAGAGTGGGTGCTGGAGAGGTAGAAGGTGTCCCTGGGAGTATGGCATACCAGGTGAGAATGAGAGTGGTGAGAGAGTACTAGATATGTGTGTTGAACAAAAGATGGTGATAAGTTGCATTTTTTAAAAGAAATAAAGATAATAACAAGTATACATGGGTAAGAGTGTCAAATGGAAGAGTGGTAGAATAGAGCATTATTGGATTGTGTTGATAACAAGAGGGATGTTTGAAAGATAGAAAGATGTGCATGTGTTTATAGTTATGGCTAATGGTATATCTGATAATTTTTAGTTGAAAAATTAGTTATAGCAGAGTTTTGATATAGAATGGAGGGATATAAAAGGGAGGTAGTGTAGGTTGAAGACTTGAAAGAAAAACAGAGATAGAAACGGAATATCAAGAAAGATTTTGAGTGGCATATGCCAGGGTGAAAGTGAGAGAAACTGGTGATGTAGGGAGAGAGTAGAAGTTAGTAAAAGAAAATTTTGTTGGGCTTGTAAGTGAGGTGTGTGGCAAGAGGATTGTTGAAGGTAGCACCATAGAAGGTAGTGAATGGTAGAATGAAGGAGTGAAAATAAAAGAGAAAAGAAGGATATTTGAAGAATGGCTGCAGAGTAATAGTATACAGATGTATGAAAGACATAAAGAGAAAAATATGGAAGTAAAACATTAGGTAGCTAATTAAAGAGGGCGGGTGCCTGGAGGTGGGGTCAGGGATTAGGTCGTTCGTATGAAGAGAATAAGAAATAATTTTGGAAAAAAATGAAGAGAGCAAGGAAGGGTGGATTGAGAAATGAAAAGACAGTGAAAGATGAAAATGGAAGTTTGTTGAAAGGAGATGACGCAAGGAAAAGGTAGTTTGAATATCTTGAAAGGTTGCTGAATGTTGAATATAATTAGGAGGCAGGTATAATTGCTGTTGCAGGTGTTGAGGTGCTAGAGGTTAGAATGAGAGATGGATCACAAGAGAGGAAGTGAAGAGAGCACTAGATGAAACGATAGCAGGAAAAGCACCTGGTATGGATGGTGTAAGGGCTGATATGTTAAAGGAGGGTGTGACTGTACTTGAATGGATTGTGAGATTGTTTAATACACATTTTGTGTTGTCAATGGTACCAGTAGACTATGTGCGTTCGTATATTTTCCTGCTATACAAAGGTAAGGGAGATGTGCATGAGTGTTGTAATTCTAGGGGTATTAGTTTGTTGAGTGTGGTTGGAAAAGTGTTTGGTAGAGTACTAATTCATAAGATTGAGGATAAAACAGAGGATGCAATCTAAGAAGAACATGGTGGTTTTAGAAGAAGTAGAGGATGTATGAATCACATTTTTACAGTTCGGCAGATATGCGAGAAATATTTAGCAAAAGGTAAGGAGGTGTTTGCTTCATTTATGGATCTGGAGAACGCTTATGATAGAGGTGATAGATAAGCTATGTAGTATGGGATAAGGTTATACAGCATAGGTGGAAAGTTGTTGCAAACAGTGAAGAGTTTATCCATAGACAGTAACGCATGTGTTAGGATAGGAAATGAAGTGTGAGAGTGGTTTCTAGTGAGAGTGGGGCTGAGATAGGGATGTGTGATGTGGCCATGCTTGTTCAATTTGTTTGTTGGTGGAGTTGCAAGAGATGTGAATGATCGAGTGCTTGGTCGAGGATTGAAACTGAAAGACAAGAGTGATCATAAGTGGTAGGTGAATCAGTTGTTGTTTGTGGATGATACTATATTAGTTGCAGAAATTGGAGGAGAAGCTGGATCGATTAGTGACAAAGTTTGGAAGGGTGTGGGAGAGAAAAAAGTTGATAGCTTATGTTGGTACGAGTAAGGTTATGAGATGTACGAGAATGGAGGGTGGTGCTAGATTAAATGTAAGGTTGAATGGAGAGTTACTGGAGGAAGTAGATCAGTTTAAGAATTTAGGGTCTGTTGTTGCTGCAAATGGTGTAGTGGAAGCAGGTTTATATCAGAAAATGAATGACGGATGTGAAGTGTTTGGGTCAGTGAAGTGAGTGGTAAAGAATAGAGGGTTAGGAATGAATGTTTAGAGTTTTGTATGAGAAAGTGGTTGTACCAACTGTGATGTTATGGATCGGAGTTATGGGGAATGAAAGTGATGGAGAGATAGAAATTGAATGTGTTCAACATGAAATGTTTGAGGAGTATGGCTGGTGTATCTTGATTAGAATGGGTTAGTAACAAAGTAGTGAGAGTGAGAACGGGTGCAAGAATTAATTAGCAGCTAGAGTGGATATGAATGTGTTGAGGTGGTTTGGTCATGTAGAGAGAATGCAAAATAGCTGTCTGCTTAAGGTGATGAGTGCAAGAGTTGAAGGGAGAAGAACCAGAGGAAAGCCAAGCTTTGGGTAGATGGATGGAGTGAAGAAAGCTCTAAGTGATAGGAGGATAGATGTGAGAGAGGCAAAAGAGCGCATTAAAAATTGGAATGAATGGCAAGGAATTGTGATGTGGTTCATATAAACACAGCTGCTTCCTCCGGTCGCCTCGGTGACCACTGAGGTAGTGGCAATTGTGGATTCAGCATATGAAGTTTTATTTTTGTGTATAACGGGGGATAGTGGGCTTTGGCACCATAGCAATACCAATCAAACTCATCTGAATCCTTTGTCAGGCTGGGAGGAGCCAAGAGAAGAAAAGTCCCCTTTGGTTTTTTTTTTTTTTTTTTTTTTTTATATCGGCTACCCCCTAAAATTGTGGGAAGTGCCTCAGTAGATAGATAGAATAGATATAGGAGGAAATGCAAATACAGGAGATTGTTACAGGTATGCTCTTAGATATACAATCATTTACTTCTGTTTCATGTCTACCTCAGCGTGTAGGTGTATCTTGGCATCACATTTTACTGTGATTACTTCAATCACGCATAAGTTGCGATAATATCGTATGTATAACAGACACCTAAAGACAGATAAACAGACAATTCCGTTTAACGCATGTTGGCGTATCTTTGTACCCTTTTTCCTGTACTCCATACAACAAAGCTAGTGAAGTTGTAATGACAAAGCAAGCATAACAGGTATCCTCACAAGCAGATTCCCTTCCATGCGATAAACAGACACTTTGTAACAGACCAATTTTTACTGGAATTACATTAACCATGTAAGAGGAGTTTCAATGACAAAGTAAGTGTAACAGACACTCATAAACAGTTCTTGCATTTAGGTACTTTATAATGGAGATTAAATATAAAGTCTACTTTATATGCCTTATTCCCTTAATAAATGATTTAACGAAACATAGCAAAACAGTAACAGCAAAAGGAAATAGAAACCATCAAACAATGTCAATAACTATATTCAAGATTTAACGTAAGTATTTACATTTTACAACGTCTACAGAATACTCACAGCACGCCACATCTGTAGTAATTTACAAAAGACCCTATTGGTTTTATAAGTCTCTGAGAAATGATAAGAGACAGATGATGACGAAATTCATCTCTGAATTTTGACGGATTTTTCCAGGTCGTAGTTCCAGATTTAAAAGTAGCTATACAGGAACGCAGCTTCTGCTGACATTCAATCATCTGCAAATAGTTTGAACTTCACTCCATGCCTTTCTAGTATTTTTGACAGACCGGTAGTATAGATACAGAATAAGACTTGGCTCAGTACTCTCCCCTGAGGTACCCTTATGTTTAATGGATTACATGATGAATAAGAGTTTCCAGTTTACATACAAATAGTTTCTGTCACCTAAGTAGTCTTTCAAATATTCAAAAGCTTAATCTTATATATCGATGGACCGTATATCATTTAGTAGAGGTTCATGAACAACTATCGAAAACACCACTAAGATCGAGCAATGTTGAAAGGCCACATTTGTTTATATCCATCATTTCCTGCATATCATTTACAACAGATAGCCGTCTCCGTAGAGTATAATTTTCTGTAAGTAGACTGGTTGTCTGGCAATGCTTTTGTGTCTTCTAAATGACTAGTTAGTTGTTTAGGAATTGCTTATTCTAGTAGTTTTAGAATAAAGGATCGATTCAAAATAAGTCAATACAAGCTTAGCTACTGAAAATCTAGAGCACTTTTCAAAATTGGTATAACTATAGCCATTTTCTCAGATTTAGGAAACTTACACTCATCGATACTTGTATTTGCTATTCTCGTAATTATATCACCTAGACTAGAAAAGTTTCTTTCTCCAGTTACTTTGGATATTAGCATTGGATCGATCACACAGTTTTATTTTCTTTATCCTCATGATAATCTTGGTGACATCGTTTTGAATTATATTACTGAATCTCGTTAATTTTATCTGTGTACCTGTTGTAGCACTAATCTGATGATGAGTATTTGTGAATGACCTGGTTATATTTTCAATTTTGTTTTTAAAGAACACTAAAAAATTATTTACCAGCTCCTAGTAGCCTTTTTTTAAATTTAAATATCCCATTAAACCATTTAGGAGACAATATAACTTATTTATGACTGTTGCTGCTTCACGAGTCTTTCTCTTAGAGTGTTCATTTCTTTTCTTAGTAGGTATTTACATTGGCCCATTGCAGTTTTGTAAATTCAATCCATGTAATTTCAGTTTTTAACTGATTCCAATTTCTTTCTTAACGTCTTTTTTTCCTCTTTTTCTCTAAAGTCTTCCCATCAAACCAAGGCAATCGGTTCTTGCTAATTATAGTCATTTGCATCAGTGGACACATGCTATCATATTCACTTTTACTCGCCCTATTATATATGGTCATAAGACAGTCAACACACATAGCACCCAACAATCGTGATTGCAAAGAAAGCTGTTAACATCATTTATCTTATGTGTAACTTCTTCAATAAGTACGAGTATAAAAGCAGAGAAATTTGACTTATGTCTAAGGTTTATTTTTTTTTACCACTGCATATTTCTAGAGAGCAGTCTAAACGTAAAAGATTGTGCACTGGAGAAATAGTGCAATTCTCTTCTACCTTTAAATGATACAATATCATTCACTCTATCACTTAAAATTAGGTCCGACGTATGCCCAGTCAAAGTAGTTGCACAGTCAATATTCAATAATTGATATGATTCCAATAATTCACTAAATGCTGAAGCGTCAAGATTTGATGCGTCATCCATCCAAAGATTGAAGTCTCCAAAAATAATTAATTAATTTTTTTCTATGAAAATCATTTCGACAAGTACAATAAATTCTTCAAAGAAGATACTAGTATTTTCCTCGGAGGTTTGTAAACTGTTACAATGTATATTTTTGTTTTGTTTTTGCGCAGAAAGTTTATTTCTATATATTCAAAGCTTGTTACACAAGGTCTTTTTAACATCTTGAAATTTGAGTAACCCTTATAGATGAAGAGCCCGACCACCCCACCGGAACTGCCCTCTTTTGGAATATGAAAGAAAGCATGTGTGGGGTGGGTCATTTTAGTGATCGTGGCCTCATCCAAGTTATTTAACTATGTTTGAGATAATGCTAGTATGTCCAAATATTTATCGTTTATCAATTCTCGAATTTGAATAGTTTTATTACCAACAGGTTGTATATTTACATAGCCACAGTTTATGACATCCTTAATATCCATGGTCAGTATTTTCCGCTAGTCTTTTCAATTCCACATCATAAACTTTGCAATTTGTTGAATTCACTGTGTGGTCACTTAGTCTGTTTAACTTAGTGCAGTTTATACATTTTAATTGTTTCGAATTACATTCTTTGGTGGATTTTTTTTCTGAACAATTTCTGCAGACTTTATCACCAATCTTAAACTTGCAATCTTTTTGAAAACGTCCATACCTCTGACAGTGGTAGCAGGGGATCCATTGGTACTAATCACGTATGTTATAAGTAACCCTTTCACACATACATTTTTCTTGGATACCAGACTTATCCTGTCTTCTATATTTTGAGTATGGTCCAGGCAACGATTCCTTTGAATAAAATCATTTACTACTATCTCTTCATCATTGTATACATTTCATATCATTATTTTAGGTTTTAGTTTTCCAATATTCTTCGTCTCGGTGTCGGCAACCATGGTTTTAATCTTGCCTGCTGCTTCCTATCTGATCTTTTCGTCAGCAAGTTTACAATAGCATTTTCATTTGAAAGTGACATTGTATTAAGAATTGAAATTTCTTTAAATGCATGTTAGTGATTTTAGTAGATACTTTAGTCGATTTAATTACCAGTAGACTTTTTTTTCCTTAACTTGGTCAACATGTCATTTTCTTTGGTTTTTGGTCTTACAGTATTTTAAGTGTTAACTTAACTGCTTCCATATCCATCGCTAGATTATCAACTTTCTCAGCAGTCTGGGTGGAATTGCTGCATCCGCAGTGAGTTCTGCAATTCGACGTTCCAATTTAGCGATTTTCTCTTCATGACCATTTATGTAAAGGTCGTTCATTTTCAATTCCTCCTCCAGCTTCATCTACAAAGTACCATTTCAGGTTTGTTACGTCTTTATCACTGATGTTTGCTTCTATAAACGCATACTTTCTGTGGTAGCACCTAATCTACTTTCTTCCATCTCCCCTCGAAAACTCACTCAGGGGGCATCTAGCCATGATTTACTTTTACTTTTTACTTTAGTCTCTTCTTAGGATTAACTAACATTTTCATAGACTTCACAAACGAGAATTGTAAGCTGAAACACAGTCAGGGCGAGACAGAGCACCGCGGAAATAAATCTTCATTCGACAGCGACCAACTACTTGACTCTTTTTCTCCTAGGCGAGCTTCTATTCCAAGTCTTTCAAGTTCTACAGATGGTAAATCAGAATTCACTGAATCTTTATCAGTGACCAATCGCATCTAACACATCTTGAGATAGATGTTTTCCTAAACTCACTAAGCTGGGTTTATTGAGATCAATTGTTGATCCTCACAAAATTTGTCAAAAAACTCAGATGCGTTAAAGTCTGACATGTTTGCTAGCTATTTTATACAAATGACAAAAGTTTAATTTACAAGCAATCTCTGAGTTTCAAATATGATAACAATTCAGTATCCCTGATAAAGTTCCCAATTCTTTTACGTTCATGTAAAATCTACTTTACATGACTTATTCCCATAATAAATGAATTAGCAAAAAAAAACAGCAAAACAGTAACAGCAAAAGAAAATAATAACCAGCAAACAATATCTATAACCATATTTTAATATTTAACATAAGTAACTACAATATTTTTTAAGGTTCACAGATTACTAGAGGCATATCACATCTATAATAATTCACAAAAGGTCGTATTGGTTTTATGTGTCGGAGAAATCATAAGAGGCAGATGATGACGGAATTCAACTCTGAATTTTGAAGGATTTGTCAAGGTCGTAGTTTCAGATAAAAAAAAAAAAAACTAAAAGTTGTCTTCCTCAAGAATTTGTGAATATGTATAAAATCAAATTAGATCAGAAGGATTAGCTTGCAAATAGTTAGTTTCAAGAATTATAAGGATGTATTTTTTTTATTTAATTTCACTTAGGTAAACGCAACAGACATGTTAATACCAATATTTTCTAATAAAGATCATCTGACATATTTTGTGTGATTTTCGGAACGATATTGCTAACTCATTCATTTTACACAAAATGGAATCGCTTGCTCTCAATCCCAGAGTTATGAAAGTCTCCTTTTAGTTTTTTTTCCTTATGACGAATATTACCTAAATTTTTATTTCCTGCTAGCGCAGATCCAGCAACTTTTAAAAGGGGGTTGGGTTTTTTTAGGAAAAGTAAAACCAAAGCAGCCTGGGCCCCGGTGGGCGCTTTAAGCCCCCCGGAAGCTGACGCAATTTTAAGCTATTTTAGAGCTATTTTCTATGCTTTTAAAATAATTTTCGCTTTATAATCGAAATTATAAGGTGAATATGCTTTTAGTACATGACTATACATTCCCTGAAAACCTGACGACTCCCTCTGAGTTTATCTGTAATCATTAGAGCGCCTGCACTCTTTCTTTCAACTATCAGCCTACAGTAATTCTCAACTCGTCGAATTGTGGTTAGTCTCTACACTTCTAACTTGATTCA
>NC_090757.1:82321250-82351250 GCF_036898095.1 Palaemon carinicauda
GACGGTCTTTCACACCATCCAAGGCAGCTTTGCCAGTGTTTAGGCCACACAGAGTATCATCATTAACAGTGAATGAATTGAGAGTGTTCTCCACCTCTGTGATCGTGCTCTTAAGGTCTGCATTGTCTTGGGCTATCCTCGATGGCTTTAGTTCCTGCATTGCATCATCCACCACTGTGATTCCGACCATTTCCAGGAGACAACTTACAATTGCTCTCCTAAAAGATCTTGTCACTATCCATTTCTTACGGGCTGCAACATTCTGTGTAAATGCAGCAATACCCTTTCATCATCATTCTTTCTATTTGCTAAGCTGCAACCATAGTTGGAAAAGCAAAATGCTATAAGCCCAGGGGCTTCAACAGGGAAAACAACCTAGTGAGGAAAGGAAACAAGAAAACATAAAATATTATAAGAAGAGTAACGACATCAAAATAAATATTTTCTATATAAACTATGAAAACTTTAACAAAATAAGAGGAAGAGAAAGAAGATAGAATATAGGAATCATTGAGCCTAAAGCATATATGTAGAGGTCTACCTCATTTGTCCTGCTGGCCCTGTCAAAAAGCATGAATATATGAACAAGATCTATGTAGAGAATCCAGAACCTAGCAGTAGAGCCATGATGACCCTGACAAATCTGATCACAGAATTTACCATATCTCTCCAACAAATTACAAATTGCAGTGGACTTTAATAATGTCAAAAGTGATTGGGGTGATAGGTCTGCAGAAAATGAATTCAACAACGCCATGCATTCATCTAATATTCCACCTACTACAATAAATTGCTTAAAATGCAGAATCTGCAAGGCAAGTGCAAACAGGGGATGGATACGCTTGCGTCTGATAAAATGTTTTCCACCAATGAACCCTCGTACTGAACCATGAGCCAACACGTCAGGCGAGCAAAGAACCTTGGTACAACTAGACAATTCAACAGTATGACCTAATGCACTAAAATAGTTCATGGAAATATGAAATGCACCAAAACAAACGAAGATATTGTCAAAGTTAGGGGATGCGATACAGCAAGCTTAGTCGATTGGATGCAAAGGTAAGGGCAGTTATCATTTGTTTGCTGAGGATTACCAGTCCCACTAGCCATTGTGAGGGCTGCAGTGTTAACAGCAACATCAACCTGAAAAAAATGGAAACTTTTATAGCTCATTTCCAGGACTCTACTTATTTGTAAACAGCCATTTGCTTACATAAAAACAAACTGGATTTGTGTAAGGAGTTGTGAATCAACACTTTTGAAATTACACATATGAACACATTTCTTTCACTGCCGGAAATCTGCATAAAATTTCCTCAATGATTTTTATCAATATAATAGGTCCACGCACATACGTCAATACTGTGGATGAAGCAATTGAAAAAAGTGAAAAAACGTATGCATTAAGATACCATATGACCTTGACGAGAGCTCACAGCCATCAATGGCATACTATTTACAGCGACAGGGTGGTGTTCATTACTTTTACCAAAGAATAAATATTATTATAATGTTTTAAAGACAAAACAAGTGCACACACAAAGTCAATAAAACAGATCTCAGTAATATAGGAGAACCATCTATCAACTAAATTTGAAACGGTTTGGCGAGTGAATTTCACAGGAACCGTTTATTAATGACTTTTGTCATATCAGTCATATTGCTGGAATAGATCCCATCTTCTTCAAAAAACTTTACTCTATGTCTCTTCTTTATATTCTATTCATATCTAGTAAACCTTGGGCAAATTTTGATGTCTTATTTAGCCAAAATACAGCTAAAACTCAAAAATAGAATTTCAAAGGACTGACCATGACCTTTTGACCCCTGGTGACCCCTAATAATTATTTAATTATTGTTGTTTTATATGAAATAAATCTACAGATCAATAGCATCATTTTGGAATAAAGTTCTTTATTCTAGGCCCAATGTGAGAGGAGCTGCAGCCAATTTACTTTCCCCTATCCCCATATTTTACCGAAAAATTAAAAGTCTGTTTTCGGACAAAAGGGGTTAATAAAATCCACACCCACCTCTGCCCAACTTAAAGATACCGATTTTGGGATGTCCCATGGTAGACCCTTTCTAAATTGCCCACTAGAATTTTGGTCATCTCTGGTAAATAAATGGCTGCTAGCTCTAGGACTATTTACTCCTAGTAATTTAAAAAATATTTATGAAGATTATATTGGGCCAAATAGAAAGATAGCTAGAATTCAATCAACCAAAATAGAAGACTGGCTTTAGAAGCGTGTATTCAGCAACTGACCATATCCATGTAATTAACCAATTGATAAAAAATTATCAGAGTATAACAAAAAGCCATGTATGGCAGTTTTAGACTATCAGAAAGCTTTAGATTCTTTCAAAAACTTTCAGCAGGCATGAAAGCACTTTAAGACACTGCATAGATGAATCTTATGCGAGAACACTTGGAGATATCTATACAGGAAGAACAGCAACTCTAGATCTGCATATAGATAGTTTAAATTCCATTTAAAAAAAGAGACCAAATCTCGCTTGAATTATTAACTGGCATAGAAAGACCATAAACAGACGGGAGTGGAAGGACATGAGTGAGTCCTTTGTCCTAGAGTGGACTAGGAACGGCTGATGAGTTTATATATATATATATATATATATATTTATACATACACATACATACATATATATATATATATATATATTTATATATATACAGTATATATATATATATACAGTATATATATATATATATATATATGTATGTATATATATATATATATATGTATATATATATATATATATATGTATATATATATATATATATATACGTATATACACATGCAGGTATATATATATATATTTGCATATATATATATATATATATACATACATACATACATATATATATATATATATACTGTATACATATATCATCATCTTCATCATCATCTCCTCCTACGCCTATTGACGCAAAGAGCCTTGGTTAGATTTTACCAGTGGTCCCTACCTTGACCTTTTAAATCAATACTTCTCCATTCGTCATCTTCTACTTCACGTTTCATTGTCCTCAGCCATATCGACCTGGGTCTTCCAACTCTTCTAGTGCCTTGTGGAGCCCAGTTGAAAGATTGGTGAAATAATCTCTCTTGGGGAGTGCGAAGAGCATGCCCAAACCATCTACTTCTGCCCTCACCATGATCTCATCCATAGAACGCACTCGAGTAATCTCATTGATAGTTTCATTTCTAATCCTCCCCTAACATCTAGCTCCCAAAATCTTCTAAGGGCCTTGTTCTCAAATCTAAACTGATATATAGCTTGATTTTTATTTGTAATTTCAGGCTATTTGATTTCTAAATTTTAATTAACCTAATTATTGTTTGATTTGCTTTTTTTAATCTTTCATTACAATCAAATCTTCGAGATCCTTTATTAGAGATCATAGTTCCTAAATATTTCAATGATTCCACCTCATTAATATTCCGCCTTCCAATGCCATTTAACCTTCCATTGAATATTCCGTTCTCACCATTCCTTCTGTTTATCTTGAACCCAACCTCATGTGATTTTTCATACATTGAGGTAAGCAGGTTTTGTAAGTGTGGTGTTCTGTTAATAAAGACAGTGTCATCAGCATACTCTAGGTCACATAATTTCCTGTTACCAATGCAGTCCTATCCTTCTCCACCATCCCCAACTGTTTTATGCATTACACAATTCATTAGGAGGATAAACTACATAAGTGACAGCACATTCCCTTGGAGTACTCTACTGTTCACTTGAAATTCATTTGATAGGACTCCAATAACATTAACTTTGTACTTTCTATGCTCACGGACAGACTCAATCAAATTCACATATTAAAAAATAAGGTAGTCTCTCTACAAAATTGGGTGGTGCACACTATCAAAGGTTTTTTCATAGTCCACAAATACATCAAAATTGGATTTATTTATTATAGACATTGCTGTACCACATGTCTTAAAATGAAAATTTAGTCAGTACAACTTCTACCATTTCCAAATCCTGTTTGTTCATCTCTCAGTTTTTATCAATCTTTCTCCCTAGTCTCTCTAGAATGATCATACTCTATATGGTCAGGACAACTGACATAAGTGTGATGCCTCCGTAATTATTGTAATCAGTCAGATCTTTTTTTTTTCTCTCTTTTTGCCATTTTCACCAGCATTCGTAGTTTCATTCATCAGGTTTTGCTCTTCACGGCACATTCTACAAAATAATCTTGTAGGTATTCTGGATGTCACTTCATTTTCAGCCATTATCATCTCACCAGTTATTCCATCGTATCCAGGCTCTTTCCATCTCTTTATTTTTTAATGATCTCTTCGACTGGAAACACACAGTATTCATTCATGGACACATCAAGGTCTTCTTCAGCTTCAGGTATATCAACCAAATTATTCCTTTCATATGTATTATTCGTGGTCTTACTAAAGTGTTTCATCAAACGTTGCTTTTCTTCATCTTCTATTGTTATAACAGATCTATCTCTCTTTTTAATGGGTATATGCTTCTACTTCTTTGGCCTCATAAAGATTTCATTAATAATTTTATGAGCAATTCTTACACCATAGCCACTCCCTAAATTTATAGCTTGTCAGCTTCATCTGCTTTCCTGTCTAAATATTCTCTCCAGTCATTCCTGGCTTTTCTTTTGAGTTCACTATCAATACTGGAATACTTACTTTGATTCACCTTGTAATTTTCATTACTTCCTCGAAAAGTTTCAACAAGCAGTATCTGTCTTAGTCTCCTTTCAATCTTTAGCACTGAAGTCACAAATCACAATTTTCATATCTCTCTCTAGGATCTCATCTATTATACTGCAATTTTTCAAAGTATTCATACATAAATATATATATATATATATATATACACACACACACACATATATATATATATATATATGTGTGTGTGTGTGTGTATATATATATATATATATATATAATTGAAAACAAACTGAAAACAAACTGGAAACAAACTCTCTAATTCAAAACATTAACCTAGTTCCATGGTAATAATACATATGAAGTTAGAGTCGAAATCTTTTTTGGGATTATTGATAGTTTGCCATTGAATTTCTAGAACCTCTCTCTCTCTCTCTCTCTCTCTCTCTCTCTCTCTCTCTCTCTCTCTCTGTTGATTATATTCTTAGTTAAACCTTATATAATCTCCACTGATACTTACTATAACTAAATTCAAGTAATAGTTTCATAAAGTAACCAACATCTCTTCATAAAAACCTAATGCAATCAACAATAAGGTGTCAGGATATGGCTACAATCTATATCTGGAACAAGATAATCTAAAAATTATATATTTTGACAATTGATATATAATTCCTGTTGATATTAATATAGAATGACTTTTAACTATTTTGTGATTATTATAATATACGACCGTATGTTATTTTGTTCTGGTTTAGTAGCGAGTCTCACTTTAGCAGTCATCTAGGGAAGATATCTCCAAATCAGAGAATATGAGTGGAATGCTCATAAGAAATTTCTAACCTTTCAATGAATGATAACCTAATATATTTCCAAGCGACAACTGCAGAGATGAAGGAAACAAGCAAAAAATATATATTCAGCCACAAATAGTTTTTGATTTCCTATTAACTATGAGTCGAGAATAAAGGATATTTAGAAAAAAAAACGGGTATCTATGAGTCAGTGCAATAAGAAAATAAACTTACCTATTGAAGGGGATAAGGGTTAATATTGACCCTACTCTACACCATTGTAATTAAAAGTGTTCTGACACTAATGCTTGTGACTATCATAGATTTACTTACAAATGTTGAATTATAAACAGTTTTTTACTTTTGAGCAAGAGAACCGTCGAAGGATAAAATTGTGAATACAAAATAACTTGATACAAGATGAAACCTGAAAATGAAGAAAATCGACAAAATAGATATTTTCCACCCATGGGAAGAAGACTTTAACAATCAAGCTTTTTTTAAACACCCAAGTTTAAAAGACAAACTTCTTTTTGGAAACCCCAAGTTTAACAGTCAAACTTTTTTATTCAATACCATAAGTTTAAGTCAAACTTTTTTTTTTCGTAAAAAAGGAGGTCGTGACCCACCTCCACCACCCGCAGGATCTGTTAGTTTCATGTGTAGCTAAATTCAAAAGAATTTCAGCTATTACTAAAGCAATTGAAGGAACTAATTACTTTACTATATCTTTTGATCTTGTTTACAAACCAATACAGACAAACCCCCATTGACTGTCTTAAACCATGTTATCATACCTTTGCATTACAATGTAAAGAGAAGAAAGATCAAGAAGACAAAGGTACCACAAACGCGAGAGAATTACCGCGACACTAAAAAATACAATTTCAATAGAATAATAATGCTCTACAAATCTTTTCACTCCTTTTGACAAGACAGAACAACTTACGCTTAACAGTACGAGTTATTTATTGTGTCTGGATTTTATTGGCGGTGATTATGTGGTGATTATCGAGTATACCTGCCTTTAACGAAGGTAACAAGCTAAACAGTTACAACGAATAGAGGTATATGAATGAGAAATACTCTATTCGGTATGTGCATGTACAGTATGTCCACATTATCCGTACTTATGAAAGAGAAACTGAAGGCATCAACCTGCAAACTAATTATAAAAATGTGGTAAAGATATATTCATGAGGAGAGTTTTCCTCTGAGATTGAAGGTGAAATGAGAGAAGAGGAGCAGGAAGTAAAATGGCAGAGAGAATCTGAATAAAGCATGAATTCCATTATATAAGTGAAATGATTTAGAGAATGCTGCGGTGTATGACTAATTACGGAAGTGATTGCTTGCACGTAACGCTGAGAAAGTGTTTTTGACTCCTGGTCATCGAAAGGTGCAAATAATTGAAGAAGAAGACGGAGGTTATGTGGATTGGAAATGCTTTTACTAAAAATTATTGTCTGAAGAGTTTCATTGATGAAATAAATAAAGTACGAAACACCTGCTAAACAAGACGAGTAATTTTGCATTCAAAACCAAATCCAGCTTAGTTCTTGCAAGAAATTCACAAAAAGAGAGAATATTCAAACGTGTAAAGAAAGCTATAGAGTGGATGACAGATCACAGCTGCTGAATATATATTAGGACAACATACAGAAACTATTTCTGATATACATTAAGACTACTGCCAACCGAATAGCAACACATGAACAATAATCAACACACATTTTCAAACGCAGCATGTTCGTTTTTAATACTGACTTTTGAATTTGTTACTGTTTGTTTAAATATCGCACTACGATAGAATATCGCTGTTCTTAGAGAATTTAAATAATTGATGAGATCAAAACAAGGGTTAATCTCTCTCTCTCTCTCTCTCTCTCTCTCTCTCTCTCTCTCTCTCGTCTTAATATTACAATATGTGTTTCTGGTATTCAAATCTTAGTTTGTATGTGATATTTTGATATTCATACTGAACATTCTCTTTTTTTTCTCAAAAGGGTTATAACCCAGATTTCTGACTAAGCAACTGACACACAATCCTAACATATTGTACTAAGTTGGCCTTATTATTTGTTTTTATTTATTATGAAATTCTTTTAAGAATTTCACATTACAAATATTACATTACGTGATTGACTGTTCAGATACCTGTACTAAGGAATTATTTCTCATCTATCATCTTCCATACTGATTCATATCAATTTTCATTATCTTTCTCTTGCCTAAAACCAGTTTCAGCGATCTCCGGAGATCTTTTAGTAGTTTACAGGACCATTATAATATCCTCCGGCCATATTTCATCTTGACGAAATCAAATTCCACCTTCCTTCTACTTTCCATAAAATCATATTTATAATATATATATATATATATATATACATATATATATATATATATATATATACTGTATATATATATATATATATATGTCTGTGTTTATGTGTACGTTAGGGTATGCGTGTGTGTATGTGCATATATGTCTACATCCCCAATAACATAGACTCTTATACATCTTTTTATTAATGTCATTTAAATATCATCTACATGATAAAAAATATAAATATAAGATTAGTATAAGAATATCACAGCACAATGAAAAATATGTTGAATGGTAAAAGCGTTAGAAAACAATATTATGTAATTCATATTCATAAACTAATGTATCTAGTTGAAACTAACCATCCAATTGCTTATGTATAAAAAATAACCATTATAGCAATGCAGTCTTAAAAGTTTATACAAGTAAAATTCTGGTCATATCTCTAGTTAATCAAAAACTGCATAGTAATATTTGCCTATATACAAAAGAACAAAATATGAATGTTTGGAGAGGTTTGCTTCCTTTTATATTTTTTTCTAGTTTCCTGATGTCATCATAATGAAACTCATTGACATTCCAGGGTTTGTATAAACAGGATGTATCTATTCATTTCATTGTGAATGACGATCTCAATTATTTAAATTTACTTTTCATGGCTTGATACACAGACATACACACTCACACACATATAAATATAATATATATACACACATAAATACACACACACACACACACACACATATATATATATATATACATATATATATATATATATATATATATGTATATATATACATATATATGTATATATATATATATATATATATCTGATCAATTATTTAAATTTACTTTTCATGGCTTGATACACAGACATACACACTCACACATATAATATAATATATATACACACATAAATACACACACACACACACACACACACATATATATATATATATATATCTGATCATCACGTTTTCCTGTGATTTTACGCACACACACACACACACACACATATATATATATATATATATTTACACCTACACATGCACACACACACACACACACATATATATATATATACAAATACTTAAATTATATATAACCTGAGAGAGAGAGAGAGAGAGAGAGAGAGAGAGTTAAACCAGGATCTTGCATCATTCATATTTTCAAGTTGAAGGAACAAATGCTATTACAAAAGCGAACGATACTACGAAGCTTAGAGACCGTAATTAAAAGTACATAGTCACCATCCTTAACAGAACTTCACTATGAACTCACATGTTAAAATACTATAAACTGTTCTAATTCTGATTGGGAAAATATCTGCAATTAAAAGAAAGATTCGAGTAACAAAAAGAGAACTCATAATTTACTAGAACGAAAACCATGAAAACAGTCCAAAAGAACCACAAACAAGCATATTTTCGGTTAATACAGTAGAAACTTTTTTCCTCAAAAATCTGGTAGCCTTGTAAGATGGCATGTGTGTGTGTGGTGGTGGTGAAGGGGGAGGGGCAGGCTGGTAGTAAGGTAGAAAAGGCAGCATTAGCAACCGTCGGCCATATTTGTATGGTGTTTATTAAAGAGCCCTTAAACTTACAGTATCTGACACGCCTCTCCCATATATGAGAGAGCCGATGGTTAAGGACTAGACGGTGAAGCTTTATTAAGCGTTTAATACTGTACTTCGCGGAGAAAGTTGTTCTTCCTTTTAATATACTGTATTTACCTTTATTTTTATATTTTCTTATTTGTTAAACAGCACAGTATTTAATAAAGTTATCTATAATCTATTGGCTAGGTAGTTGAGCTTAAAGCTGATTCTTTATATACCTCTCTAAAATACCAAATAAGCCAGTTTATTTAAAGGAAAATTTGATGTCATCGACTGCATATTGCGTCAAATAAGGTCAGTCCATAGCGGGGTGCGGGGATGACATATCTTTCAATGTTATAATCCTGTTTTATGAATTATTCAATTAAACGCGTGACCTTAATGCTGGAACAATTTCCAAATTGAATCTTTCGTCATTTCAAAAAGTAATTTGAAAGGGATAATACCTAACTATGGAAGTGTGTGTATAGCAAGTAATAATGATAATAATAATAATAATAATAATAATAATAATAATAATAATAATAATAATAATAATAATAATAATAATAATAATAATAATTATACGAAGACATGGAAAACTTGGATCCACACCACTGATGTGATACGTTTGCTTGACGAGAGTTAGCCAAGAAGCGCTGAAAAAAAAATATGTATTATCTGTGGTCGGAAACTTATAGAAATATAAGTTGCCTTATGTCAGCTCAAGCTCTTGCTCCCGAAGCAGCCTGTAGGCACCCTTAGTTGAATTGGTTTTTTTATCCATGTTTCTATTTACTTATTTTTTTATGAAATCGATCTCTTTGTTTACATGTGACAAGACTTTTGATCTCAATCCATTCTACAAAACAGAAAACTTCATATTTGATTTTAGGAGAATCTCTTAGAGTTACTGTACCACCGAAGAATAAATACATAAGATAACAATGCACAAAAAAGAATACACGTACAATTGAGCATTAAAGCTGACAAGAATACATTTTATAGTCTTCCATTTTACCCAGTGAATATAAATGCTTGAGGAAGACTGAAATTATTTTCCGTCGTGAAAACTATTGTATTATTTTATGATTAAAAGAATGACTGCCTAATGAGAAGTTCCAAGGGTGGCATAGCTAACGGTGATGATGATGATGATTATGATAATGCAGTTCTAGAAACTAAATTTTTGATTTGTTTGAAATTTCTGAATAATCTAAAATCCCGCAGAGCAGAGGAAATCTCAGCTTAAAATCTTTCTCAAATATAATTGAGGAATTTGGAAATTACCATAGAAATATTACAGTAGTATGAGCTCCGTAAACTTTACAGTCTTAATCACCAAATGCGTTGATCAAGATTTTTATTTTCTTTTACAAAATACCATAATGAGGGTGAAGGGGAGTGTTTTTCAATATTTTATATATAATGTACAGTGACGGGCCGAAAGAGGGTGTGACTAAGAAGGCAGGATAAAAGCAATTGAATAACTTTATTACAGAACACCAACTTATATATACATCAGGTCTGGACAAAAAGGACATAAGACATAACAGGCAATTTCATGTTCAACCGACAACCGTTTTTATTAACAGTTACCGGTAAGAAAAACAGACAAGTTTATTCAGGTACCTGTCAGTGTGAGGGGAGAGCGAAGATACAAAGCATAATATATACAAAAAAATAAATAAATGTCGTTACTATGTATGATCGTGTGACACACGGTTGGTACATGGCTCCCCCCCTAAAAATGACAAACTGTACATGTTAAATAGGGTGCCCTGATCTAGAGAGAAGAACTGTAGGCGGTTCATATGGCAGGTGATAAGCAGGTTTTAGACGATCAAAGGAGACCCAGTCTTCTTTGCCACAAATGTTTAGTAGCAATGCTTTTGTACTGCGTCAGATCACAAGGATAGGGCCCGTGTATGGAGGCATTAGCGGTGGCTTGCTAGTGTCTTTGCGCAGGAAGAGGTGAGTTGCAGAGTGCAAATCTGTCGGTATTTAAGTATGGCGGCATGGAGTAAATTTTCCCACGACGTGACATATGCGCTGGAGATCGTCGGAGGAGGTTGCAGAAGGAAAAATTCGGCAGGGATGACCAACGGGTCGCCATACACCATTTCAGCTGCCGAGACGTCGAGGGCGTCTTTAGGAGTGGTCCCTAGTCCCAGGAGGACCCAGGGAAGCTGAGTAAACCAGTTGGAATCCTTGCAGCCGGACATCAATGCTGCTTTTAGAGTGCGATGAAAACGTTCAACCATTCCATTGGCAGCGGGGTTGTAGGCAGTTGTCTGATGTAGGGTGATGCCCAGGAGATTCGCTAATGATGTCCACAATTGAGAGGTGTAAGTGGTACCCCTGTCAGAAGTAATATGCTCAGGGATACCAAATCTTGCAATCCATCCTGAGAGTAACGCAGTTGTACATGAAGCGGACGTTGCAGTTTCCATGGGAATGGCTTCAGGCCAACGAGTGGAGTGGCCAATGACGGTAAACAGGTAACGATGTCCTTGTGATGTGGGTAGGGGGCATACAACCTCGATGTGAATGTGGGCGAAACAACGCTGAGGTTGAGGTAAGGTGCCCACTCCTGAATCCGTGTGTCGATGTACTTTGGAAGTTTGGCAAAAAGTACAGGCACGGACCCAATCCTTAGCATCCTTGGAAATGCCGTGCCAAATGAACTTCGTCTTCAGCAGCTGTGCAGTAGAACAGCACGAGGGATGTGAAAGGCCGTGAATGAAATTAAACACCTGTCGGTGCATGGGAGCATGAATCCAAGGTCACAGTCTACCACTACTGACATCATAGAGGAGGGTGGTCTTTTGGCTTGCCCTTGAGAGAGGCGTAGAGGGGAGCAAGAGTGGCGGCAATGGCTGGCAGAAAACGGTGATAATAGTTCATCATGCCCAAGAATTCCTGCAGAGCTTTGACAGTCGAGGGCGTCGGTAAGTTCTTAATTGGTGCTACCTTCTGAGGGAGGGGATGGACTCCTTCAGGAGTGGTGGGGTGTCCTAAGAACGGCACTTCGTTGGTGCCAAATGTACACTTGTCGTACCAGACTACAAGGTCATTTTGTTGCAGGTGGTCGAACACGATGCGTAGGTGACGGACGTGTTCCTCTTTTGAGGAAGAGAACACAAGTTTGTCGTCCACATAACATACACAGAAGGGTAGGTCCCCTAAGATGGCATACATGAGACGTTGAAAAGTGGCCCCAGCATAACGAAGGCCAAAACTGGAGTAATTGAAGGTGTATGTACCAAACGGAATGGTGATGGCGGTCTTGGGGATGTCTTATGGGTTCATAGGTACCTGATAATACCCCTTCAGGAGGTCGAGCGTAGAGAAAACCTTCGCTTTCTACAGGTAGGAGGTTACGTCAGCGATGTTTTGGAGGGGGTAGTGATCCGGTTCTGTTTGCATGTTCAAGGGCCGTAATCCCCGCATATACGGAGGGAGCCGTCTTTCTTCAGAACAATGTGTAATGGTGACGACCATAAGCTGGAGGCCTTCTGGCAAAGGCCCATTTCTTCCATTTCGGCGAATGTCTGTTTGGCAGCTGCCAATCGATCCGGTGCCAGACGTCGGAATTTTACGAAGACTGGGGGTCCCGTCGCTTAGATATGGTGATAAATACCATGCTTGGCAGGAGCCGTGGGTGTTTGGCAAAGTTCTAGACGGAAAACTTCCAGGTACTACATGAGGAGGTGGGCGTAGGCATCCGTGGGTGCGCTGATGTGGAGAGCAAGTTCGGAGAGAGCAGGTTGAAGAGGTGTCGACAAGTATGAGTCTGCGTTGACCAATCGTCGGTGGTCGACATCGACCAGAAGGCGGAAATGAGAGAGGAAATCTGCACCGAGGATTAGCAATGTGACGTCAGTAACGAGAAACTTCAAATTAAATTAATCGTTTCCAAACGATAATGTGAGGTTCTCATAACCGTAGGTGGGTACCGCAGATCCGTTGGCAGCTACCAGGCGGATGTCAGCAGATGTAGACAGACTACGTTGTGTCCTGAAGAGTTCCCTTAGCAAAAGAGAACGACAAGCACCCGTGTCTACCAAAAACCGCACGCCCGTTCCTGCATCATGTAAAAAGAAAAGATTAGAAACACGGGAGGCCACTGCCATGAGCGATGGCCTACTTACACGTTGTTTGGCCACTGACAATCCTTGGCACATTTCTTCGCGGTTGCCTCGAATCTGTAGGGGTAGTAGAAAAACTGCGGCCAATGGGCGGCAGTAAGTGGCTGTAGAAATTGTTGGTTCAGGTGCGAGCGAGTGGTGGGTGATGGGTGGTTTTGTCGCTGCTCCAGCATGTCCCGGGGTAGGCGTGTATGTCCTACGCCATTCACGTCAGCTTTGGTTGATGTTGAATTGGCGTCCTCTTCGTCATGAGTGGAGGCGTTGATGGAGGTCTTGAAGGTCGTGAAGTGGCTGTCCATAAGGGCGTCGGCTTTGGTCATCAAGTCCTTTATGGGTAAACTATTGACATCGGGTATGGCAGTGCATACAGGATCGGGTAAACGGCGTACCCAAAGGCCACGAAGTAGGTTCACTTCACGAGGAGAGCCATCTGCGGCAGGTTACAGGCGAGCGATACTGGTCATTTCCCTGAGGGCGAGCGAAGCCCTTTGGTCCCCCAACGGTTGTTGAGAGAGCTGAAAAGGCTTTGTT
This sequence comes from Palaemon carinicauda, assembly GCF_036898095.1. Lineage (NCBI taxonomy): Eukaryota > Metazoa > Arthropoda > Malacostraca > Decapoda > Palaemonidae > Palaemon > Palaemon carinicauda. Next base: position 82,335,323 of record NC_090757.1, read on the forward strand.
ATATGGGCGGCTGGCGACGGCGAGTACTGCTGCGGAAGGTATGTTTTGAGGGCGTCATACGCTATTGGGGTGTCTCCTTGTTCACAAAGCCAGTCGGATATTTCTGGGAAGGTGTCCTCGGGTATCGCAAGTCACGGCCTTGATGCGGTATTGGACTTCTGTGCGCTTAAACCAAGCAAACCCCTCTCTGCTGGCGAACGACAAAAGTTTCAATGGGGCGGCGCCAACTTCCGTGGAGTCCGCTATAGTACCAATGACGTTGGAAGGGGGCGGGGGTGGAAGGCGGGTGGAGCGAGTCGACTTCCGGGGTCAACAATGTAATGGACTGAGAGAGGCTGTGACTAAGAAGGCAGGATGAAAGCAACTGAGTAACTTTATTACAGAACACAAGCTTATATATACATCAAGTCTGGGCAAGGAGGACATAAGACCTAACAGGCAATTTCATGTTCAACCAACAACCGTGTTTGTTAACAGTTACCGGTAAGAAAAACAGACATGTTTATTCAGGTCCCTGACAGTGCAAGGGGAGAGCGAAGATACAAAGCATAATATATATAAAAAAAGAAATGTCGTTACTATGTACGATCGTGTGACACACGGTTGGTACAATACTATGAAAATACGGGACGAAAACAATTTGGCTAAAGTTTACTTTATTAAACACTATTTTTTTTTTTCACATGGATATCTGGGCAGGTGCAAGAAAGACAACAGCAGCAGCATTAATAATAATAATGATAATGATAATAATAATAATGGATCGCTAATGAAATAGATTAGGTTCATGAGAGGCTAACTTTTATCATGTTTGTTTCAGGTACATCGTACTAGGGGAAAAATCCATTTTAAAGAAGTGAAAATCAAAGTATTGTTTTATTTTAAAGTAAATGACATGTTGATAATGCATGAAAGTACAAGCACATAACATTACATGTGTAAAATAATTTAGTAACTCAAAAATGGCCTGGTAACCCTTCGTAGAATTTTGCATCTTCCAACAAATTTTCTTTTCACAGCAAATCAGTCTTTATATTTCAAGGCTAAACTAATCAACCAGGCTCCCACCAATTTGAATTGTGAATATATTTTTGAATCACCTCTCACGAACTATAAACATCTAAACTTTTCTTCCGTCTGAGACAGACAACACGTTGTCCAAAGTATTATCTATACTTGGGTAAACTACTAGTAGGAACCTACATTCCTCAAGCCACAATATAGTAACCTTAGAGACCTCTACCATCACTCCTTGCCAATTCTTTACAAACATACAAATAAACACTAAGCCCGATGATCGTACTTCTTATCGTATATGTGACATCTTTACTTCTGTTCACGAGCCCTTCTCCTCAAAGACATGAACATACAAATGCTGTGCTGAGCGTCATGAAGTCTATTTTACTCGTGTTCCTGTCCGTTTCAAATCCTGTTATAAAAAGTGAGTACAACTTAAGATTCTTGGTCACCTTGAGTTTATTATCCTTTAGAAGATACCATCTCATGGTGTCCTATCTTTCTTTTTCATGCTTGTGAGGTGTGAGGTATGTGATAACTTGATGATTACGGTTCGACTATCAGATTTCGCAAGAGTGGGACAGGGCGGATAAGGCAAGCATTGTATATGGTCATGAAGTTTTGGTCAGTCTTATGACTTTTTATCTCTAGTGTTTTTTGGGGGTCTTGATGTAAACTTTAAGTGATACCGTTGGAAGACTGCAGGATCTATGCGTGTGCCACACATCATAATGCTTATGAAGGTCTTGTGAGCAGCTGTTGTTCAAAATGTAGTTTGCATATAGGTACCTATACGACTGTGTTCGATCTCATTTTGAAAGTTCGTCAGGACATTAGCGTCATGTCGATGAGATGAAAGGGTCAAGTCGATTTCATTTCCAAAGCTTAATGAAGTCGACCAAGGAAAGCAGCTATTCTCACATTCGAGAGTTGATGGAAGCTTTTCGATTTGAAAGGTTTTGTGAACTTTTATGCTCGATAAGGGAATGAGATAACTTATTTATAGACAGTGACAGGATGGTGATTTAGATATATATCACTTAGTAGACGCTTCATACGGATATAAGTTAAAAGATAGGTTAAGGAATATGATGGTTATTTAATTTTTTGGTCTTTGTGAAATTCGACAGGGCAAAAAATGACTTCATAACAACTACCATCTTATTCACAGTAGAGGAAGAGAAACTAAGCATTGAGTATGTGTTATTTTGACTGAAGAGCTTGCTCAGAAAATTGTATACCTTGTATATAGAAATGAAAAATGGTTAAGCATTTCACTCGCTTTAGGAATACATTAGATATGTTTCATTCAAGTTTATGCAACTCAACAATGTTGGCCATAGGAAGAAAAAGGAGAATTCTATGAAAACATGCAGGAAGTGAAAATCTTTTACTTTAGAGTGATAATACAATAATTCTTGGTGATATGAATGGACATATAGGTAATGAAATATTAGGGTTAAATAATATCATTGGAGCCTTTTGTATAGATAATAGAAACAGAAAAGGTGAGAGATTATTAGATTTTTGCCACCATGACTTATATAAATACAGTAACACAGATCTCACTAAACTGATATATAACCTGATTCTTATATGTAATTTCAAGCGGTTAAATTTCCAAATTTAACTTAACCCCGCCATTTCCTGATTTGCTTTTTTCAATCTTACACTAAACTATAATTCTAAGGACCGTGTATTAAGGATCATAGTTCCTAAATACTTAAATGATTCTACCACAGTAATACTTTCTCCTTCCAATGCATATTTTGTTCTTATCATCTCTATCTTTCTTCTATTTATTTTGAGTCTAACATTCTGTGATATCTCATGCAGTATTGAAAATCCTGTGTTCTGCTAATAAGGACATCATCAGCACACGTTAGGTCAGCTAATATCCTATTAGCAATCCATTCCACTCCTTTTCTACCATCCACAACTGTTCTTCGTATTATAAAATTCATGAAGAGGATAAACAACAGGTGACAACACTTTCCCTTGGAGTACTCTGTTGTTCACTTGAAATTTATTTGATAGGACTCCAGTAACATTAACTTTTTTCTTGCTATGGTCTTGAACAGAATTAATCATATTCACAAATTTAAGAGGAATTCCATAACGCATAAATCTCCAGAAAATCGGCTGGTGCACGCATATATTAAAGGCTTTTTGTAGTCCATAAATTCAAAGAAAATTGGATTTCCATATTCTACGCATTGCTGTACAACATGTCTCGAAATGAAAATTTGGTCAGTACAACTTCTACATTTTTCTAAGACCTGCTTGTTCATCTCTCAGTTTTTCATCAATCTTTATCTCATGTCTTTTCAGAGTAAGCATACAATATATTTTCAGGACAACTAACCTATAATGCATCTGTAATTATTACAATCATTCAGGTCTCCTTTGTTGCCCTTCTCACCAAAACTCCTAGTTCCCAATCAGGATTAAGGACACCAAAACAAACTATCTGTTCAGAAATGAGCACATGTCCCAGTATTATCACGATTTTTATGTGTATTTTATGAATTATTTAATATGTAATTTCAAAAATTATTTCACAGCAGGCATGTCATTAGATTAATTCCTGTAGCCATTCCTGTAGCCTAATCTCAGTGGTCTGCTATAGCAATATTGATCGATCCAGTATTGGCAACACTTATCTATTGTTCCCTTGATGCACAGTCTGTTTACCTTCGTCTTTCTTACAGATAACTTTTTTTCTATTGTGTCCCATGGGTCTTGTATTTACTCTAAATGGACATTACAAACGTACTTTCCCCATTGTATTCCTTGCCTACCCACTAATGTTAAGGAAGTTACCAACATGCATAGTGGATATTAAGAAATACTTCTGTTTGAAAGGGCATATAGAAATGTGTGACATCAACTTTAAAACATGGGAGAGAAAAACACAAAATCATTCTCTTTGGCAAGATGAAAAAGGAAGACATTCAAACATTGTAGGACAACCTCAAAGAAAAATAATGCCGAGACACACTTCATGCTCTGAAGTGTATCTCGGCATGAAAACCCACAGTCTCCACTTTCACCTGATAATCTTTGTTCAAAAGCTGAAGATTATGCAGATCCAGAATAAGACTAATTTCTCATTTGAAAACTCACTAAATAATTAGTGAGTTTTAGACGTGAACATCAAACACTAGAAATCAGCTCCATGCAACAAAAATGAAGGTACTGAGATGGATAAAATGTCTTACAAGACTGGAAAAACTTCGAAGTGAGGACATTAGAGAACTAGGAGTGGAGGGAATTTTTGACTTTATTCAAAGAGGACAACTTATGTGGGTTGGACATGTCAAAAGAATGGAAAAAGAACATCTTTGTAAATTCTTGGAAAGGAGTCCACAAGGAAAAAGATCAGTTGCTAGGCCGAAGATGAGGTAGGTGGGAAATATCAAGAGAGAAAGTGAGAAAGGAGGTGGGAATTTTCAGGAGATTGAAAAACCGAGTCTATATGAACATCATCAGCAGGCATGCAAAGTCTTCCTGCATCTGCTGAGAACAGTGAGAATATATAATTTTTATAGCTCTTGTTTTTATAATTTTAAATTAAACTCTATTTTTACTCTTCTCCACAGAGCATTCCTTCTTACTTCTAGTTGGGAATATTTTCGTACAGAAGTACCTTATTTATGTGATTATTTTAAGAAAAACTGTTTTCTGACTAAATTATCTTTTAAGCATCTCAACAAATTATTGAATGATAAATTGGCTCAAAAAAAAAAAAAAAAAAAAAAGTACCTAAACTTAAAATTTTATGCGAGTTTTCCTTTTATTCGTGATGATTCCTTCAAACAGAAGTTTACAAAAATCATACAACAACATTTTCCAGCTGTTGTAGTAAACATAATTCCCAAGAATCCTCTCACAGTTGGCTCGGTTTTTCACTTTAAGGATCGATTGAGTCCTTTGATGTCTTTTGGTGTAGTGTATCGATATATAGATATATTTGCCCAAAGTGTAACTCTGGGACCTACGTAGGATCTATCAAGAGGTTGTTGAAGGTCAGAATTGAATCTCATAGAAGTGTTAGTTTTCGAACAGGTTGCAGAATATCCAGCCCAGAACATTCAAATATTCGCAATCATACTAAAATGTGCAAAATAAATATTGACAATAAAGATTTTAGCATTATAAGATAGGTATCTAATTACCACGACTTGCCTATTCTGGAGTCAATTTTGATTAAAAGACTGGTTCCATCGTTAAACACCCAAGCTTCCTCCACTCAATTTTACTTGTCATAGCTTTCTTTGTTTTGTTCTGTAATTGTTGATGCCATTCAGTTTTTATTTGCGCTTCTGCGAGGTTGGTTCCACTTCTGTTTTATGCATATTTTTACTTGAATTTTAATTATTTTTTTACTAATATTTACTTTTTTATTTGTATAATTTTTATTACTGTGTCTTAATGTTATAACTGTACTTCTTATTTGTAGCCCTAGAAGATTTGATAATGACGATCACGAAACGTCGGGATATATAATAAATGGAATTTTAAAACTGTCTATTTCCCTGTCCACTTTGAGAAATGTATATATATATATATATATATATATATATATATATATATATATATATATATATATATATATATATATATATATATACATACATATATATATATATATATATATATATATATATATATATATATATATATATATATATATATATATATATATATATATATGTGTGTGTGTGTGTGTGTGTGTGTGTGTGTGTGTCTGTATATATATCGCCTTCATGGTTTCCAAGATACGGCAGCTGATGAGATAGTCACGAGATTAAGCAAAATAGGAACGCTTAGCTTTTAGCCAACAACTTTAGCAATAGATGGGACATCGTAGAAGTCAGCAATAATTATTATAATGCCCAAAAACGTTTAAAGACACTGCATGGTAATTACCACGGCTGGTCCAATAAAACCTATATTGAAAATACGAGCTAAATTATAAATTGATAGATATTTGATTTGATATAGTAAGCCAAGTTGTTTAATCACTCCTTAAATATAACAACTGTTCATTAATGAATTCGAGCAGAGATGAAGACATTACACTCTTATCACTACCACTGAGAATTATCAAATTATTTGAAAAAAAAATTATCGTGACAAACAGCCATGTATCTTAACAAAGCAGCGCCATAAAGTCTGTGGGGGTAAGATAAGCTATCTGACTGGGAACCGGGGCGGAGCACACAAATGTAAACAAAACCTTTACCTTTAGAGAATACAAATGAATGAATTTTTTTTCTTTTTTTTTTTTTATGAAAAAAAAGTTAATCACTACCGCTCTCTGTTAGTGCGATCTAATGACTTCAAGCAATGATTGCAACTATTTCTTTATTAAATTCAGTCTCAACCAACAGCTCACAGCTAAATGGATACCTTATACATGTAAAAATTTCATTGATACTACTGATTCAAACCAAAGAACATAATATGTGGAAACAATACTTTGGAAAGCGAAAAAAAAGGGCAGGGGGCACCCTGAAAGTAAATTCCTATAGCTATAGTTCATCATAATGAATTCATCAACCCAGGTATTCCTCAAGCTGGAATTACACTATCCTACTAAGTCATACTAACTCCATTGTCAACTCTGAACAGTCATCTCCACAGAGGGAAAAAAATTGAATCCTACGATTCAATTGAAATTGAAAGATAGAAAATTAGGAAACATAATATAAAACTAATGCAACATCATCTTCACATCAATTTCTTAATCTAAATTCTGAGAACAAGTTGCCTGATTTGAAATTGCATTTGATAATATGACTGCTTAAAATCTCGTGGCTATATTACCAAACCCTGACAACCCACTCAATTACTTTCACTATGGCACTATATCATCTACTGTGTATTTCCATCAACTCATCTTGAATTGCCTTCTCAGATCCTCAAAAATTATTTCCATAAACATTCTCATATGTACCCTAATCAATTCCACTTCACTTCAAAAAGTGTAACTGCTTCATTAACCGAAGACGTCCTTCACTAGCTTTTCTCTATCTCTATCTTTTATTATTAGACCTATTTATCACCAGTTTTTCTCTCATTGGGTTTTAGATATCACAAGAGTTCCTAGGATATCCCAGAACCTTTTGCAAAATATCATAAACTTGTATTACAGTTTTGAGTTTCTTATTAAGCTTCTTATATTTTCTGGGCTGTAATTATTTCCCTGTAGAACAACTCAATCTCCCTGAAGTCCTGAAACACATTCACCAATCTATTTTAATCATCATTGGTTTTCTTTCTCTCTATCATTGTCTTTGACTACAGTGTTCATTCTCCTGTATATGATTATGGCCCTGATCTTTTTCAGTAAAGCGCTACTTTTGTCTAGTGCCAACGATTAATGTTTTTATGCTCTCTTCTTATTCACCTATACCGACAAACAACCTATACTGACTGACCGAATCCTCAAATATTACATACTCCTCCTTAACACGATATATCCAAATTTCTTGACTCCTAGCAAATATTCTCTCTATTCCCTCTTAAGTTACTCCCATTTAACGAAAGTCCTTTGTCTTAATCATATAGTATTTGAAGCTCCATTTTCCTCCCTTTCTCTTTAGGATAAGTTTTATCCACCTTAACTTTTGCTTCAAACTAGCAATGGCCATAAAGATATACCTGCACCACTTCTGTAATCAATTCATCCATAAGTTGATCCTCCATCTATTCTGTATTAAAATATAAGCTAGCAGCTCTTTTTTCTCTATATTCTCTTTTTAAAGTATACACCATTCATTAAAAATATACCAACACTCAAAACCGAATACACTGTACAATGTTCTCTCCATTTGCATTACTTCAAAAATCCAATTCGTATCAACAATGCCATTTCTTTCTTTGCTGTTACCTACTTTTGAATTTGAATCATTTTAAAAACCTCTCCTGCTTAGTCTCAAAAGCCCTTATTAAATAATGTTTAATTTTGATTCTCATCTATTCCTATACTAGATACACTCACTACTACAACTTCGTGTGACACTTTTAAGCTTGAACTAACGCATTTGAACCCTTTCGACTGTTCACAGCACGCACGTAATCACTAAGTATAATTCTGATTCCTACACACACGCTGCCTTCTCACTTTTGCCTCACTAGGATGCAAAATATACAGAGGTCTTTCCTAAAACAATATCCATGCACATTCGAAACTCCAAGCCCCTAATTATTGTATTTATTCTCCATTTTCGTGAAGAATGAGAACAGTACATGGTGCTACAAACACTGTCCCCAGGCCACTGGGTGACTTTCACACTACACAGAGCGGATTGACAGGCATCATTTTCCTTCCTGAGTCATCTAGGAGTGAGAAATCGTAGTTATCTTTGGCCCCTTGAGAAAACACTCATTTGCTATTTTGAGGAAATTTCTCCCCATCAAGAATTCTCTAACCCTTTGTAAGAAAGCCATTTGATCTTGGGAAACTTTAAATCTGTATCCCATTTTTTGGCAACGATATCCAGGATTCACAACTGCTAGCACAACGAGAATAGCCCCAAGTAGAAAGACCGAGTTCATGTCATGTGTTTGTCGTTGGCGCCCATTTAGCGGCGATTTTCTTCCTCCAAAGGATTCCCAACCTTATACTACGTACTTCTCTACATTTGGAAAAGGTGCCTTTGAATTCCCAGACATTGCTGCTTTTGAAAGAGCATTGCCCAGGTAGTACCTCATAGCAACACTGCGATTGTACATATTGAACTAAGCGATCTATTTTCCTGTGTAGAATACAAGTGAATGATAAATTATGAACAGAAGAAAAAGAATAGAAAATAAGATATCTTTAGCGTCTTCCTTGTGTTTAATTCAGCAAAATTAAGATGATAAAAATATTTTTCGACATTGTTACTCCACCTACTTATTTTATTTTTCGATATACCACTAGCATTCTTGAATTATAATCTCCATCGTAACACCATACTCTTACATCCTGTCGGTGATAATATAATTTTTTCTTGAAGAATATAAACATTTATATAATCTCAGTCTTGATGTTTATAATAGGTCCTTAAATTATAAATTAACTGCCAACAGTATCATTTGATTCTCTGGGAATTTAAAGTAGAATAACCAATCCCTCACGCTACACTATAGAACATTAGTGGCTAAGGAAGCATCCTAATCTCTCTCTCTCTCTCTCTCTCTCTCTCTCTCTCTCTCTCTCTCTCTCTCTCTCTCTCTCTCTCTCTCTTTCTCATTACTATTATTATTACATATATTGTGGCAGAACAGAACGCTGAACTTTTTTTTGCTGCTGATGGTAAGTTGAATACTTACAATTAGACGGAAGCACATTTATTATCTACTATTACGTCTTAAGATTTCTATAACTGTTATGACAACCAGCTGCCTGTCAGAGTCAGCATTAGGCTCCAAATTAAAGGTTTTATTGCAGAATCTTACAATAAATCCGAATGATTATAATTCCCTGTGATGTTTATCTATAATCAGATCCAGAAAATACTGTATTTGTGTATATCGTTTAATAGTATGTATTTGTTGCAGCGGAGACTTATGGATCAGGAAAGCTGATGACTTCATCTAGTTCAGGTTTTATGGGAGCATGGATAAGAAGAAGAAAGCTGAGGAATGTTGAGGCTTTTCCTCAATGCAACCAGTAGACCTGTATCTTGGAAGGTGAAGGATAGTGTGTCCGGGAAAATGGAATCAGAAGAATAATCAGAATCAACATTTTGTATGAAGTTGATGAATATCCAAAAAACTTCTGAAATTAGAAGTTGTCATTATTTAGATATTATAATTCTGGCTCAATAACTTTCAAATGTAGAAAATTATAGCACAAATAATTCCATGATTTTTTAAAAGTTTATATATGATTTATAAACAATTGATAAAAACAACAATCTGAAATCAGAGCTGATAATCGTAACCCATGAAAATTTTCAATTAAAAAGGAACACTTATCTTTAGACTGAGGTGAAAAGGCCGTAGGCCCCACCAATTGCTGGCCCTGACTGAAGCCCATCAAAATTGGCCTCTGGGCGCTACAACCAATAACAAACATATACAGTAATTATGCAAAGATCGCCAAATATAGATGTAATCTATATATCTGAGCATGAGGAAACTACTCTACCAGGGAGAATGTTAATAATATGAATACAGTAATAAATTTTGTAAAATAATTTATTATAATCAACTTGGATGATGAACTGCTCCTGATGTTCGTTGAGGACTGATTCTGTTGAGTCCCAAAACGAGCTCCACCTTTCTTTTGCCTCCACTGATTAAATCATTCTTTCTTGAGGCACATAATAGAAATTTAATCAAAAAGTTTTCGCATCCAATAATTTTTGTTCAACACTGGATGGTATAAGAGGGATTGTTTTACAGAGAGAGAGAGAGAGAGAGAGAGAGAGAGAGAGAGAGAGAGAGAGAGAGAGAGAGAGAGAGAGAGAGATCAATTATTATTAAAAGGGTAGGTAAAGACAATGATAATGAATGAATTAGACAAGGATTATATTGTCTTTATATTTTAAAACTTTAACAGAGAGCTTTCAAGATCCTGCTCAGATCTCCGTTTCGGTTTGTCCAATTTACTAAAGATCGTTACAAAAAGAATGTAAATAATTTGCACTTTTCTCTTATTAATTCACCTTAGGAAATCGCCACTACTCTTCCGTCATAGATAGTAACGGCCATCAACTTTGATTGTTCTTATGAGATCGAATCCGTACTATTCTATACAAACCTTAAAGCTTAGGAACAAAGAATAAGCAATGGCATTCTCGCATACTTAGGGATTTGATCATTCTAATATACACATTTCAGTTTGGGATTTTTTACTATTCCTTAAATGCAAAGATTATACAACTACAATATTGCTCTAGTATGTTCATTCATCTTTATTTTACTAAAAGAAAATTCATATTCTTAGCACTCGATCCTCTTTTTCAATGTGATACCTACTAAATCTATTTTGTCGAAGGTATATTCCATCCTTAAAAAGGTAATATACTTTACGTTCAGTTTACATAATTATGATTAAAGCTGGACAGCATATTCTAGCCATTTCAGGTAGGGAAAATTGAAGTCTATCGGGTGGAATTAATTCAGGTATCGAGCTTGTAGGTTATTCCTTGGGTGATCTTCAATCTTCTCGAGCTGTTCGCTGAATGATAGGTGGTCCGTATTGGGTAGTCTAAAGAACACTATCATTATCAGGCTAATGTTTTCAATTATTACAATCAGCAGTTTACTCAAATTCCCCGATGGTTTTGAAAGAGAGGCTCCCAACGAGCCGTCAGAGGAGGGACTATGTACGGAGAATGTGGATAGAAGCCTCTTCATATGTAGCATTTTTCCAGACTACAGCATACCGAAAAGAATTCCGTTTGCGGGAAGCATCAAAGCCAAAGACTCAATTAGCATAAGTTTTATCTGGGCCATAAAGGAATTTCAATTATCAAAGATTAAACCATTATGTAACTAGAAACTCCTTATACATCAGAATTAAAAACGAAACTTTAACCTTATTTGTTTGTTAGAGACAATCCTTCCACAAAATCCAAAGTATGCTGAAAGAAGGAAACTGAAACAAAGGTAGACTACAGAGAATTATTATGATATATGAAGAAAACAATGGACTGTGGCAAAGTCAACACGCGATGTATTTCCTATTAGGCAAACATGGATGAAAAATGTGTAATCTCCAAAAAGCATTACTAATTCGAAAATATAAAGATACTCAAAAGGGTAATGGTGAAAAGATACATTTTCTTCTAAAGAACGAAAACTTCTTTATTTACACTTTTTCCAGAGAATCGCCCCTAAACTCGCACGCTGTTGCTATTATTTATCTTAATATGAATAATATTCAAATTAATTGTATACTTATTTATCACTACCTATACTTTTATATACCCAGAGGTGAGTCAGAACGAGACAACACATGGAACTTGAATGCAGAATTACTTTATCATTGCGCAAAGGAAAATTTTATATAAATACAAGACAAGTGTTTGGTCACACGCGTACTACTATTCAAGAGCTTTGGTGAACATTTTTTTCATAAAGGTTCAAATTACCTAATTATATATCCCGAGTGTGTTTTACCAAACCAGCCCACATATGTATATTTCCAATGAAATAGTATCAATATTCTAAATTTCTATTCGCCCCAACTTCGTAATAGATTGCTTTTTCCACATTCGGCTTTCTTTGCATACTGTATTAAGTATGTACACCATCTAGCAGCTTCTCACATTATGATTCTAAAGCAACCCAAACATAATTAGATTTAGTAACGTATCGGTAAATTTCTCAATTTCAGAAACTTATCATAACATTTTTTAGTGTCGGTAACTTACTAGTAAATATATTGTATACTAGCTGGATGACACGCGGACTTTGATCAACACTACATGAACCTGCAACATTCAAATGCTAATCATGCTATGGTATTTTAATTACCATTGATTTTTCCTTTTAAGTTTTTTATATAAAACAATTATTTTATTTTGACTTATTTTGTAGTTTAGTTAACAGTGATCTTTCTTGTTGATGCCTGTTAACCATTTGTCAGCTTCTTTTACATTTGCGATTTATTTACTATTATTTGCTTTTATACCTTTGGTCCTATAAACACAATAACACAAACGCGTATTTGTTGCAATTTATCATTAAAAATTATGAATTTTTACGATTTGAAACCATTACACCAATCAATCCAATATAAAGAACATTATTTGATTAAAGAAAAAGATGAATTCATTCAAAACGTTACATTGTTCACTGGCTAAAATCGCTCCATTTTATTTGACCTAAAACGTTTTCTTAAAATTCTCGATCATCTGGGCACCAATATCATATAAGACTTAATGGGTGAATCATAAATAATAATTATTCTTTATCATTCCTCTGAAAGGAATTTGCTATCTTTCATGACCATTTCTTTATTGTTCTGCATGCAGTAAATCTTAGGAAGTAAAAGTACTTGATAATGAAATTTGGAAAAAGGTGTGGGCTCTCTCTCTCTCTCTCTCTCTCTCTCTCTCTCTCTCTCTCTCTCTCTCTCTCTCTCTCTCTCTCTCTCTCTCTCTCTCTCTCTCTCTCTTTTAGAATTCTTTTTAATCTCACAGATTATTACCATAAATATTAAATTGTATCACCATTATGAATATAAATTGTATGGGATATTATCCGTGTACGAATTAGATGCACGTTAGCAGATTGAAATTCGCCACTTAATATTTTTGTATTCCTTACAAATCATATAAAAAATATTCCATTTTCGGAGGCAATGACAAGAGTGTTTTTTATATCTTAGTCAGTCATTCATGCTATCAGTTTTTTACCTTAAATAGAGAGATTTCAATCAGGATGAATTCATGAAAAAATAATCTTTCTGAAATTGAACGCTAGCGTTCGTTTTAGTCAAAACGTGTGTGTGTATATATATATATATATATATATATATATATATATATATATATATATATATATATATATATATATATATATATATATATATATATATGTGTGTGTGTGTGTGTGTGTGTGTGTGTGTGTAATAAACAAATAAAAATCAATAAAAAACGCTATTATATGTCGATCTGTGAAATTCTTCGATGAGATAGAACATACTTATCAAAGCCACTTAGAATTAAGAATAATCTCTAAAATGTCACATATAAAACCTGAACAAACAGACTGTTCTGGATTATTTTGTCCTAGATGGTTTGTAGAATTTGAAAATCTGAACTTTTCAGGGAGAGTTAAACTCATACCAAATCAGATTCATAATGTAAGTTAATAAGTAACAGCTGCTCTGGTGGCCAGTTATTGAAAAAAATAATTTTGTCACTTTTTGTTATTTTAGATGAACATCTGATATGACCGACTAGAAGCTCTTTAAGGAGAAAATGGAAAAAGACGCACTAAATGGCAACTTGTCTGATCATAGCAGTTCTATGCATCTATTTGGGAAAACCTAATCTAGCCGACTAGTGTTCGTCTTGGAAACTGAACTGAAATTTCATAAAATCTGAAAAACACTAGGTAGCATCAAAAGAAAAACTTCATAAAGCAAAAGAGCCAGACTTTTTACAGTTAATAAGATCGATATAGGCATGTTGTAATAGTAAAGTGAAGTAACAGTTTTGTTAAATGATAAACCTAAGAAGATGAAATTTCCATCATTGATACTGAAAAAATGCCGTTCAATAAAAGTATGATTTTTGTTTACTAAGAAATATTACACATCTTAAATCAAAACGAAAACTATTTCAACAGCCTTCTAAAAAAAAAAAGAAATAGTAAATAACTATCATCTATACCCACCCCATCATAAAGTCAAAGACAGGTGTTCAGAAACAGGACACTCGCTGCGATGTCTGAAAAGACATTTGCTGTCTTCCACGAGAGCAGAGCCACATGCACAAAAAGTAGTGAATGCCTTTAACTTTGCATTTAATCTGCGATATCAGACATACCAGCTTTATAATGTAAGAAAACCTGTGACTCATTTCTGTAACTATTTAGGTCATTCAGTGCAACTGATCTCGTTCGGCAGATCTGCAAGGAGAGTTTTTGTCACCATTCAAACACAATGTATGCTGAAAGAATATCTCATTCATCAATAACTGCATACTTATTGAATCTTTTTTGTGACACAAGGGGCTCGGCTAAAAAGGTTCTTTATTACCAGTTTATATAGACTAAGGAATCTTACCTCCTCAAGGAGTCACTGCGGCCCAAAGAAGAATATTTAGGCTACAGTTATACGCGTGTTTGTTCACATTTATGTACAATGATTGATGTGCCATTATAAAAACATTTACTCAATAAACATCTTACATAAATCAGCTCTCTCTCTCTCTCTCTCTCTCTCTCTCTCTCTCTCTCTCTCTCTCTCTCTCTCTCTCTCTCTCTCTCATTGTCCCCACACGCGTGTATATATATATATATATATATATATATATATATATATATATATATATATATATATATATATATATATATATATATATATATATATATATATATATATATATATTTGTCGAGGAATGCTGTGCTGCCATCTCCTGTATATGTTTTCACTCCATGGACTAAAGAAGTTATTTCTGTTTATTTGGTTGTCCTTGTTTTTATTGTTTTTTTTTTTTTCTTAACATGGAGAGTCCCCGGCATTTCTCTAATCACTACCTGAGACCTAGCCATCCGTAACAGTAAGCACTAAAAAGACTCCTTTATATAAATTGTTCTATGTATTAGTGTATTATATAATGTCGTGTGTTAAAGTGATTCAGTGTTTATAATTCATAATGCATTGCTGTAAACAACTCGCGCAAACAACTTTATACAAGTTTAAGAATGCACACAAAAATTAAGCAATTAATCAGATACTCAACCTCTAATTAATGCAAGTATACTAATAAGAATGCAAAAGTTATTGTAAGCATATAATCAAGATACTTAACCTCTTAATTACGCTCTATACAAAAACGCATTGCAAAACTTAAGAAAAATATTTTAAGTCACCAACAGGACAGCGACATACCACCAGCCATAAATTTCCACAACAAACTCCTTTTTAACAATGTCAAGGTTTTACCTTACTTCCATAGAATCAAAAGGGAAGATAAACAAGACTCCATTAGAAACCAACAAATACCTGGGGTCCAAGTCCGACACTTCTCTTATCAAGTCCTGGTACAAAATTAACAAAATAGAAAACAGAAAACATTAAATTCATGAACAAATCATCCTACTCACTGCGCCAATTGTCGAGTTATGGTCTTTAGATTTTATATTCCATGAACTCTGGTTCTTTTAAAAATATATTTGATTGTTCATTCTTAAGTTTCCTTGTTTAATATTTGAATATAAAGGTATAACATGA
>NC_090757.1:82353750-82386250 GCF_036898095.1 Palaemon carinicauda
GTAAGCAGCTCTTCTAGGAGAAGAATACTCCAAACCTAAACCAATCTTCTCTAGTCTTGGTTAGTGCCATAGCCTCGGTACCATGGTCTTCCACTGTCTTGGGTTAGAGTTCTCTTGCTTGAGGGTACACTCGGGCACACTATTCTATCTTATTTCTCTTCCTCTTGTTTTGTTAAAGTTTTTATAGTTTATATAGGAAATACTTATTTAAATATTACTGTTCTTAATGGATTTTATTTTTCCTTGTTTCCTTTCCTCACTGGGCTATTTTCCCTGTTGTGGCCCCTAGGCTTATAGCATCTTGCTTTTCCAACTAGGGTTGTAGCTTAGCAAGTAATAATAATAATAATAATGATAATAATAATAATAATAACAATAATAATAATGATAATAATAATAATAATAATATTGGCAGTTTTACTTTTAGTCATTGACAAGGACTTAACCTCACTATCACTATCCCAAGACACTTACTTTTTCTTTTTATTGCTGATTTTACTCTTGAATTTCGACAAAGGTTTATCTCTCTCATTGTCATCAGCTTTTCAAATACCATGACACACACCACCCAGTCCCCCATCAGTTTTGGTGTCTAGAAAGCAACAGTGAAATGCCTCGTATTTTGACATGAGTATGGAAATAGGCAAATTCATATAAAGTAAATTTTAGAAAAATATACTAAAAAAAAAAACACACACACGACTACTACACCTAGACAGGACAGGTGGTTAGAACAGCAGTGAGAATCTGATATAAGTGGTTTTGACAACAAAGTAGGCAAATGTAACAAAGTAGAGGATGCCCTCTCCAGACGAGCAGTAATGGAAGTAACCACTAGGTTACAAAAGAGGAAACAAGAATAAAAGACCAAAGATCATTTAACCATACAGTAGAGTCGACTAGAACACGGAAAAGTACTGGCGGCAGGCAGACAAGAAGAGAGAGAGAGAGAGAGAGAGAGAGAGAGAGAGAGAGAGAGAGAGAGAGAGAGAGAGAGAGAGAGAGAGAAGATGAACAAGGTGAATAGTCTTCTGGAAGCTTTTTAAACGTTATAGATGCTGTCTGAGGAAAGATCCGGCAGTAATTTTAGTCTGCATGGATGCGAGTGACAAACGCTGTCTAGATTGAATGTGCTGATGTAGAGTAGATAGGATTGACTTGAGTGGGTGAGACGAGTTCAACACTAAGAAAAAAAAAAAAGAGGAATGGATGGAGCAAGTGAAGGCAGTGGTTAGGGGAGAATGTGTTAAGGGGACATTTTTCATAATAAACAACATCTTATACTCTTCATTTGAAAGGTGGTGAGTTGAACATTTTGAGCAATTGGTCCTTTCTTCCTCTTTATTTAATCAATCCATTCATGAGTCCTTTTTATGTATAGGAATACAAAAATTGATATGGACCTATGTAAAATTTAAATATTCCAATAACTGCTTTAAAGAACATTAAACCATAAAACCGGAAGCCTGCGGAGCTAGTTAAATCTTATAGAGTGTATGTGGATGTGGTTCGACTTTTTGCTATTTGCCCCATGCAACACAAGTGCGAATGTGAGATAAAACTGCAAATTCCATTGCTAATGTGTTTTGCTCCTTCATTGCTAGATTTGGTTGTCTTAAGGTTTTAATAAGAAACAATTGAAAAGAAGCTATTAATGCAGTGATGCAAGCAGCTACGGACATAATGAAAAGAGAAATTTTTTCAGTGGATGGCTATAGACCCTCAACCAATGGTTTGGGGAAGTGGTGCTACTTTTATGCTACTCTGTGGCAGATGACCCGTGTCATTTGTTTGCAATGCTTCCAATCACCGGGTTGTCCTTAAATATTCCATATGCTATGTCAATAAGGGATACGCCCTCCTGTCTATTGTATAGACAGGATCCCATAATATCTATATATGTTCTTGATGAATCCTCCAAAAGTTCCAAATTACATGACAAAGCAAAACTGCATGTATGTTACAAATTTGGTATGGAGAGTAATGAGTACCAATGAAAGGTTTTTAGCAAACGTTAGCTGAAAACACTGTAAGGAATATGACATCCGGTTTTGTGTTTATTTAAAGAGACTGAAGCTAAGGAAAGTTAGTCAGGACCAGCATAGTTAGATCCATACTGGGTCAAGGTAAAACCTACCACGGAAGTCACACCATTCATTGATAGTTGTGCAGTATCTACATACCACCAGACTCATAAACATATAATACTTGAGGGTGTGGTTTTTAAAAGGTTTAAATACTTATGCACCATAGCACATGAGACAGTCAAGGTGTTGATGAGTAGGAAAATTTGTCTGTTTTTTGTCATTTCCGATTTTGCCATAGTGACAAGTAACTTTGATGCTGTATTTGTAGTGATTTGCTTATGTATATGAATAATGAGTTGAGGTTAGTGTTGTGTTCTAGACTATCTCTACCCTAAACACTTGTGTGGAAATTATGTACATCGAACAGATGGGCAAATGATATTTTACAAGAATTACTCCTCATATGGATCCTGTTTGCGGGGCTGGGGCGACTCCTGCAGGGCGAGTAGTGTTGGGTTTAGCATTCAAGCCTTTGGGAAAGGCAGTGTTTGTGGATTGTTTGCCTATGATTACCTTGTCCCTGGATGTGGTGGTAGTGGATGTCCGCTAAACGAGATTAGCAGAGATGGATGGCCATTGGACCCAACAAACAGTGCTGGGAGTATATACGTCAGCTTAATCATATTAAAGAGTTTATCAATAAAAGCAAAAAGCATTAATATTTGAGTCTTTTCATTTGTATGATACTAAGTTAAGTTCTATTGGAACTAAATGCTTAAAATATTATGAATGTTATCGTTGGCCATTTTTGGGTTGGCAACAGAGGACAAAATGCATGACATACTGAGGCAAATAGAATGTTCTTTGAAGCTGTACCGTGATGTCTTTAACAAGTTAGTTTCAAAATATAAAGTACAAATGAAACTACTGAAAATATTTAAGCTTATAGTGAGTGAAAGTATGTGAAGAACAAACGTGGAGTGGGGGTGGAACTGAAAATGAACTCATGCTCACATAGTCGGGTTATTTTATTTTTTTCTATTTACTTGTGTTCTAAACTGAAGTGGCTATTGTTATAAGGCCATTATTCGTAGAACAACATTATTTCTCATTTATTTTGGTGAAGTTACAAAATCACATCGAGCTCTTATGTCTTCCCACTAAAAAGTATTCAGCTCATTCTACAAAATGATTCACGTGATAGTAAAGAAAATTACCGTGTATATGTAGTTACCCATAGCGTTGAACAAGAAACTGTATGCCCTATATGAACTTACTTCATTATGTGTTGAAGTTCTTGGGTCTTGAAGAAGATGGGGACTTCGACCTGCCCATTGGCTATCATAGCCAATGATAAGATGATCCTAGGCTTTGTTGCTTTGTTCTGTACCAACCGTGTGTCACACGATCGTACATAGTTCATTTTGTGTATATATTATGCTTGTATCTTCACTCTTCCCTCGCACTAAAAAGAACCTGAATAAACATTCCTGTTTTTCTCACTGGTAACAGTGTCGGTTTTGAACATGAAATTTCTTGTTGCATTGAGCTTTTGTATATAAAGGAGAGTGTTCTATGATAAACTCACTCAGTTCCTTTCATCCTGTCTTTAAGTCACAACCTTCTCTCGGCCCGTCACATTGGTGACCCCGGATGTCGACTCGCTCCTCCCGCCTTCCACACCCCCCCCCTCGCCCCTACATCGTTAGTACTATGGCGGACTCTACGGAAGTTAATGCTGCGGCTCCCCCATTGAACCTTTCATCATTCACCAGTGGAGAGGCGTTTGCTTGGTTTCAGCACGCAGAAGTCCAGTTTCGCATCAAGGACGTGACTCGCTC
Source organism: Palaemon carinicauda (assembly GCF_036898095.1). Classification (NCBI taxonomy): domain Eukaryota; kingdom Metazoa; phylum Arthropoda; class Malacostraca; order Decapoda; family Palaemonidae; genus Palaemon; species Palaemon carinicauda. The sequence goes on from NC_090757.1 coordinate 82,357,619, forward strand.
AACCACCAAAGCAGATTATGTTCTCTCGGCGATACCAAAAGGACACCTTCCCGGAAATATCCGACTTGCTTTGTGAACAAGGAGATACCCCAATAGTGTATGATGTCCTCAAAACATACCTTCTGCAGCAGTACTCACCGTCGCCAACCGCCCGTATAGCAAAGCTTTTTCAGCTCTCGCAACAACCGTTGGGGGAACAAAGGGTTTCGCTCGCCCTCCCAGTATCGCTCACCTGCAACCTGCCGCAGACGGATCTCCTTGTTAAGTGAACCTACTCCGTGCCCTTTGGATACGCCGTTTACCCGGACCTATACGTGCTGCCATACCCAATGTCGATAGTTTACCCATAAAGGACTTGATGACCATAGCCGACGCCCTTATGGACAGCCACTTCAAGACCTCCATCAACGCCTCCACCCCTGACGAAGAGGACGCATATTCAACGTCAACCGAAGCTGACATAAATGCCGTAGGACATACAGCCCTACCCCATAACGTGCCGAAGCGGCGACAAAGCCACCCACCACCTACCCCTTGCTCGCGCCCCAACCAACGATTTCTACAGCCACTTACTACCTCCCATCTGCCGCAGTTTTGCTACTACCACTTCAGATTCGGGGCAACCGCGAAGAAATTTGCCAAAAAACATGTAAGTAGGCCATCGCTCGTGGCGGTGGCCTCCCATGTTTCTAATCTTTTCTTTTTACATGATGCACGAACGGGCATGCGATTTTTGGTAGACACGGGTGCTTGTCGTTCTCTTTTGCCAAGGGAACTCTTCAGGACATGACGTAGTCTGTCTATGGCTGCCGATGTCCGCTTGGTAGGTGCCAACGGATCTGCGATACCCACCTACGGTTACGAGAACCTCACATTATCGTTCGGAAATGGTAAATTTAATTGGAAGTTTCTCGTTGCTCACGTCACATTGTCAATCCTCGGTGCGGATTTCCTCTCTCATTTCCACATTCTGGTTGTTGTCGCCCACCGACGATTAGTCAACGCAGAATTGTACTTGTCGACACTTCTTTAACCCGCCCCCTCCAACCTCGCTCTCTACATCAACGCACCCACAGAGGCCTACCCCCACCTCCTCACGTCGTACCCGGAAGTTTTCTGTCCAGAACTTTGCCAAACGCCCACGGCTCCTGCCAAGCACGATATTTATCAAAATATCTTCGCAAAATTCAGACGTCTGGCACCGGAACGATTGGCAGCCACCAAACAGACGTTCGCCGAAATGGAGGAAATGGGCCTTTGCCAAAAGGCCTCCAGCTCATGGTCGTCACCCTTACACATTGTTCTGAAGAAAGACGGCTCCCTCCATCTGTGCGGGGATTACAGGCGCCTGAACATGCAAACAGAACCGGATCACTACCCCCTCCCAAACATTGCCGATGTGACCTCCTACCTGCACAAAGCGAAGATTTTCTCTACGCTCGACCTGTTGAAAGGGTATTATCAGGTGCCTATGAACTCAGAAAACATCCCCAAGACCTCCGTCACCACTCCGTTTGGTACATACACCTTCAATTACTCCTGTTTTGGCCTTCGTAATGCTGGGGCCACGTTTCAACGTCTCATGGGTGGCATCTTAAGGGACCTCCCCTTCTGTGTATGTTATGTGGACGACATACTTGTGTTCTCCTCATCAAAAGAGGAACAACTCCATCACCTGCGCATCGTGCTCGACCGCCTATACAACAAAACGACCTTGTAGTTCGGTACGACAAGTGTACCTTTGATACCAACGAAGTGTCGTTCAAAGGGCACCGCATCACACCTAAAGGAGTCCATCCCCTCCCTGAGAAGGTAGCAGCCGTTCAGGACTTCCCCGCACCCTCGACCGTCAAAGCTCTGCAGGAATTCTTGGGCACGAACAACTATTATCACCGTTTTCTGCCAGTCATTACCGCCACTCTTGCTCCCCTCTACGTCTCCCTCTGCAATGCAAAGAAGGCCCTATCAACAGCTGCGGCTCTCACTTTTCCTATCACCTGGTCCGCCGTCAATGCTGACATCTCTCCACCGTGGCTGAATACAATTGCACCCTTCAATACGTCCCTGGGAAAATGAATCCTGTTGCCGATGCCCTGTCAAGAAACATGTTGGCTGCCGTTCAACTGGGATTGGATTACAACGCCCTGGCTGAAGCCCAACAACAGGATCCAGAGTATCAAGCATGTAGGACATCCTGCACGTCCCTCGGTTGGGAAGACTTCCCTCTTGAAGACTCCAACACCAACTTCCTCTGTGACGTCAGTACTGGTAGACCGGGACTTTGGATTCAAGCTACCATGCACCGGCAGGTGTTTGATTTCATTCACGGCCTTTCACATCCCTCGTGCTGTTCTTCTGCACAGCCGCTGAAGACGAAGTTCATTTGGCACGGCATTTCCAAGGATGCTAAGGATTGGGTCCACGCCTGTACTTCTTGCCAAACTTCCAAAGTACATCGACACACGGATTCAGGAGAGGGCACCTTTCCTCAACCTCAGTGTCGTTTCGCACACATTCACGTTGACGTTGTGGGCCCCCTACCCACATCACAAGGACATCGTTACCTGTTTACCGTCATCGACCGCTTCACTCGTTGGCCTGAAACGATTCCCATGGAAACTGCAACGTCCACCTCATGTACATCTGCCTTACTCTCAGGATGGATTGCAAGATATGGTATCCCTGGGCATATTACTTCTGACAGGGGTACCACTTTCACCTCTCAATTGAGGACATCATTAGCGAATCTCCTGGGCATCACCCTACATCAGACAACGGCCTACAACCCCGCTGCCAATGGAATGGTTGAACGTTTTCATCGCACCCTCAAAGTAGCTTTGATGTCCCACTGCAAGGATTCCAACTGGTTTACTCAGCTTCCCTGGGCCCTCCTGGGACTCAGGACCACTCCTAAAGATGCCCTCAACGTCTCGGCAGCTGAAATGGTTTATGGCGACCTGTTGGTCGTCCCTGCTGATTTTTTTCCTTCTACAAACTCCTCCGACAATTTCCAGTGCATACGTCACGTCGTGGGAAAATTTACTCCATGCCACCAGACTTATAAGCCCTTAGCGAAGCATTACATACCGACAGACTTGCACTCTGCAACACACGTCTTCCTGCGCAACGACACTAGCAAGCCACCGCTAACGGCCCCTTACATGGGCCCTTTCCTTGTGATCCAACGCAGTCCTAAAGCATTCCTACTAAACCTACGTGGCAAAGACGACTGGGTCTCCATTGATCATCTAAAACCTGCTTATCTCCTGCCAGATGACCCGCCTACAGTTCGCCTCTCTAGATCAGGGTGCCCTATTTAACATTTACAGTATGTCATTTTTAGGGGGGGGGGGGAGCCATGTACCAACCGTGTGTCCCACGATCGTACATAGTTTATTTTGTGTATATATTATGCTTGTATTTTCGCTCTTCCCTCGCACTAAAAAGAACCTGAATAAACATGACTGGTTTTCTCACCGGTAACAGTGATGGTTTTGAACATGAAATTTCCTGTTGCATTGAGCTTTAGTATATAAAAGAGAGTGTTCTATAATAAATTCACTCAGTTGCTTTCATCCTGTCTTTGAGTCACAATCTTCTCTCGGCCTGTCACAGTTCTGTCATTTGTGTCATGGAATAGTCAGATTATGTTATTATTTTATAGAACAATCACACTACAAAGTACACCAGGTGTATGCAAAACCATGATAATGACTCCCTAACTAGGGTACAATACATAACAAGTACAAGTAAAGTAACGTACATCAGTCTATTGTGCCGGGAGTGAATGAGAGTTAGTTATATGCCTGAAGGAGTCAGTAAATTAGGAATTCGAACCTGGATGTACGTGCTTGGGAGAAGATCTTATTTTAAAGACTAATACAAAAATAAATCAGGTTTATATTTCAGTGTAGGCAGTGGTGTCGAAATATACTAGACTGGATCAGAAAGTTTGTGTTTGACAGTACATGCATGAAACTGAACTTAACCAAAATGCTCCACACTTCTAGTGAGGTAATAAAGTATTTTGATAGGTACTATGAATCTCCATGTGGATCATTCTCTTCAGGATAAGCATATATACTAATAAGTTGGTAGTGACAACCGATGTAGGAGCTATTGTGATTGCCGTGGTAACGACTCAGATTGATGAATGGTCCATCAATAAATCAAAAAGTTGAAGAGTTCGTTCCTGTCCCTGCTTCGACAAATTAAATCCAGGGAGGAGTGTCAATATCAATATGTAATACCATTAATGCTTCAACTACACTCTTATTACATTGCAGTGATTATAAGTAACGTTTTGAAAAGATAGAAATGAGGGTACAATTCATCATCATCATCTTCTCTTACGCCTATTGATGCAAAGGGCCTTGGTTAGATTTTGCCATTCGTCTCCATCTTGAGCTTTTAATTCAATACTTCTCCATTCATCATTTCTAACTTGAAGCTTCATAGTACTCAGCCATGTAGGCTTGGGTCTTCCATCTCTCTTGGGGAGTGTGAAGAGGAACCACAAACCATCTCCATCTACCCCTCACAATAATCTCATCCACATATGGCACTCGAGTAATCTCTCTTATAGTTTCATTTCTAATCCTGTCCTTCCATTTGATTCCCAATATTCTTCTTAGGGGTTTGTTTTAAAATCTACTAAAAATGTTGGAGATTGTTTCATTTTCTTACCAAGATTCCTGTCCATATAATAACACAGATATCACTAAACTGATATATAACACGATTTTTATTTGCATTTTCAGGCGATTTGATTTCCAAATTTTACTTGGACCAGCCATTGTCTCATTTTCTTTTTTCAATCTTTCATTAAACTCCAATTATGAAGACCTTGTATTAGAGATCATGGTTCTACTTCCAATGATATTTCATCTTCCATGCATATTCCATTATCATAATATCTGTCTTTCTTTTATTCATCTTTAGCTCATACCCCTGTGGTATTTCTTTCAATATAGTAATCAATTACTGTAATTTCTGTGTTGTTCTGCTAATAAGGACCAGGTCATCAGCATACTCTAGGTCTACTAATTTCCTATTACCAATCCAGTCCAAGCCTTCTTCACATTTTCCAACTGTTCCACGTATTACCAACTCCAAGAGGAGAATAAACAACCTAGATGATAACATATTCATTTAGGGTACTCTGCTATTCACTAGAAATTCCTTTGATATGACTCCATTAACAACAAGTTAGCACTTGCTATGTTCTTAAGCAGATGACTTAATCAAATTTACATATTTAAGAGGAATTCCGAAATATTGCAGGATTCTCCATAAAATGAACCGGTGATCAGTATCAAAGGCTTTTTCATAATCTATAAATGCCATCAAAATTAGGTTTCTAAATTCTACGCATTGTTGTACATCTCAAAATGAGAATTTGGTCAGTGCAACTTCTACCTTTTCTAAATTCTGCTTGTTCATCTCTCATTTTTTCATCAATCTTTCTCTCTAGTTTCTTTAGAATAAGCATACTATATATTCTCATGAGATGCCTCTATAACTTCTTAAATTTCTCAGCGTCCTTCTTCTCTCTTTATTGAACACTATGTGATCTATTTTATTTTTGTAATTGCCACGTGGTGAAGTCTGTGTATATTTGTGGACGCCCTTGTGCTGAAAAAGCGAAAATTGTTTCTTAACTGAAACTTATAAAGAAAATGTACTCAATTTTCATTTGCAACTTTGCCAAGACCCCCAACACCCATCACATTCTCTATAGGTTGATTATTCATTACAACTTTAGCATTGAAGTCAACAATCACAATTTTATAACTCTCTTTTGTATCTTGTCTTTTTCACTATGCAGCTCTTCAAAGTATACGTCTTCCCTTTCTTCAGGGGAATCATTTGTTGGGTCATAGCAAACTTTAATAATCACATTGCACTTCCTTAATCTAAACTTTGCATGTGACGATCTACTATTTATGGCTCTCCACTCAGTTAAAGCCTTTTCTGCTCTTGGTGTTATCATCATACCTAACCCTTCTCTTCTAACTCCATCTGTTCTTCTTGAATAACTATACACATTAGTTTTGTCTAAGTTTCTCTTATCAATTCCCTTATAACGGTTTTACTTAGGGCCAAGAACTATATTTCATAAATTCACTCTTCAACTATCTAACTAAGGTAAGTGATCCTTGCTGGTCCATACTAATTTCAGTTAGATCATCATCCAGGCATCTCTACATGAGAAAAACCTGACACGTTTTTTATCTATACCTTCCTACTACCGAATTGTATCCATTTTACCATAAATAATTTCCTATCACTTATATGATATCAAGCCATCTCTAAACATTCTGATTCACTCTTTCACTTACGCTAACCTTTTTACCAATTTTATAGATTCTCATATCCATTGCCTTTACTACTATTTTTCATATGCTCCATTATACATACATATATATATATATATATATATATATATATATATATATATATATATATATATATATATATATATATATATATATATATATATATATATATCATTTATCTCTACAGATTATAACCTTTTATTGCATTTGCATTCGTAATATACTTCATAGTAGAGGGTTGGCTCAATAATCCCACCTGTGATTCCATACACATTGTAAGAGTCCTTTAAATAATTTACTAACATTCTGCTATCTTATTGGATTCAAATATTCTGTGATTCACCCCTTCTTTCGTATTAATGATAGCCAAACACTTATAACATCCTAATGCTTCTATCATTCATATAATCATTTTTTTGGGCTCAAGCCATGTCGTCCTGATGGAAGTTCCTATAGGGTAGCTTCCTAGGGTATATTACAACTACGGCGATATTCCCAGAGAATTTACCTTAAGGTACCAGAATTCTAACTCCTGGAGCGAGTATCCCTCGTGAAAGGGATATCGCGACATATCAGAGGACGTATTCTAGACACGTCACATGGCAATCTACTACCTAAATAGAGATTCGTCTCGTAGGAGGGAGATTGACGAGATACGAATTCGGGAAGAAAAAGGGGGGAGCCGCTCCCAAGGCCTCCCAATCCCCCGATTCGTATGCGTGCCTGGCGCCAATCCTGGCGCCATCTGTATTCCTTTTTGCGTAGCTTAACAACTCGGTGTTTTTTCCTGTTTTTCTCGCAAATCTTGGATTTATTCAGCTTTTCATGGCTTCTCCGTCTTCGTTGGCCTCGGATAAGTTGAGTATAGTGTCTGTTATGTATAAATGTAGGCTCTTGGTAAAATTTTGAGTGATTAATAGGATTAATCTTTGATACAAGAGCCGTAGCCTACCAGAGGTGTCCTGGACACTGTCACTCGCTAGGTATAAATTAGTTAGTCAGAGTGACATTCCTGGTTGTTTTGCTTAATAAATTTTAGCTATTTAGCTTTACATAGGATTTCCTTTCGTGCTTAGTATTATTTGGCGAAGTATTCGCCATTCTGGCCTACGCTAGGCCATGTAGCCTAGTCGTTTGGTCCTAGTACTTAATGCATGATTTTGGTTTTTCCGAGTGTAATTAAAAGTTTATTAAAGCTTTAGGCTATATTTTATACATTTTAGACTGTGTGGAATATTTCCAAGATTGTATACGTGAGAGTTTCGGTGAATTAGGTAATCGATTCTCTTGGTGCCTAGGTTAATTGCTTATGGAGCCTTAGTATACTTTATTATTCTCCCCGGTTGCTTTCTTTTCTTCGGAGAAGGTATGCAATCCCTTTCCCTCTGTTTAAGCCTTGGGCTTATCCCTAAGTGGTTTTTTCCGAATTTATTTTCGATAAAACTATACTAGGGTGTTACTGTACCTTCCTGTTCCAGCAAAGTCTGGTTCAAAGAGGGACAGAACAACAGAGTTTTTTAGTCTAAGTCCGTGTTGTCTGGCTTGGGGCAGAGTTCCCCTCGCTGACCTAACACTTATAAAGGGAGCTTAGCTCCCTTAGGTCACTATCGAAGGTTTCTGTAGTATGATTCCTCCTTTTGTGATCGACCAGACTAAGTCCTGTTGCTGTTCTTGGGGAGGATAAAATCTTCCCTTGGGAATAGCAACGCCTTCCTTGCTTTGGTGCTTTGGAAGCTGGCAAGTATTGCTGGCCCTTTCCCTTAGATCTCCCTTAGGCTAAGACAGAGTTCTTGGCTGCGGGTGATCTGTCACTAAAGCAAGGTTGGCAGGACCCTTTTGTCCCTTCCCCCTCTATCTCCGTAATGGCCTTGCCATTACTGTACTGTACCTTGCCGGCCGGCAGAGCTGGCTGGCAGGGGTATTACTGTACTGTACGTCATTCTACTTCTGGACCTAGTATAGGTTGGGATTTGGAATTGACTAAGGCCATTGCCGGCCGGCTGAGATGCTGGCCGGCAAGGGTCTTATGTTTTCGAGTGCTGCCCGGACCTCTCTTGGTCCCTCATCCATGCCTGCCGACAGAGCCGGACGGCATTGGTCAAGGAAGCCTGAATTAAGTTTCTCCCCTTCCTTATATGCACTCCTTCGGTTGCCGGGCTTGGGGGGTCGTGTACACTCTTATCCCGGCATCCATTCTATTTTCTTCTAGTGCTGTACCTGTCCCGGCTGCCGGCCTATGAGGCAGACAGCCGGGCAGGTGTAGTCTTCTGGTTCTTTTGCTGCCGGCTGGCATCGGTCTTGTACCTTTGCCGGCCGGCTTATGTCAGTCCTTGTCTGCCGGTCACCAAGAGTGTGGCCGGCAGCTAGGTACTACCTTGTGTAGTTACTGGCCGGCAGTCATTGCCGGCCAACACTGGCTGTTGCTGGCCGGCAGCTACTGCCGCCGGCACAGGCATTTGAACCAGAAGGCTGCCGCCCTATAGCTGTTAAGTAGTATACTTTAAAGCTAATTGTGGTGTATGCCGGCCGGCAAAGGCAGGCCGGCACACATCCTCCTATACTGTACTAGTATTCTTCTGTATAGCATATACAGTAAGAAGAAAACTATAGTAAAAGTTTAGGTACAGCACTGTATCTTCTAACACTATTGTGTTTTCTTGCACAGCCCTTTGCTGTTGCCCTCAGACAGGAAGCAGAGTCTTCCCCGTCTATTATCCAGGATTTTAAAATCATTGCCTAGGTGTGAGCTCCACCTGTTTCCTCTGGAAACCTTGCATTGGTTACTCTAGTAGAGATAAACCAATTTTGATTTTATTATCTGGAAAGCTGCAACAATGGGTTGTGAGGGAAACACTAGTGTGTGTCTTTCCTTTATGAATTGTTATGCTATACTATGCATATCTAGTGATACATAGTTCACTTGATACTCATGGAAATTTTTTCTCTTTACAGGAGGACCCTCCGAAGTGCGGAAATGTTTTCTGCAATGTCCGTAGCAGGAACCTCTGCAGACATGAGTGTTGTAGGAGACACGCAGCATGCGCTGTCTCCAAGGATGATCTCCAGTATTGGGACCCTCAGGTATGTACTGTATGCACTAACCTGATTACTGAGGCTTTTGATTCCCCTAGAACGGCGGAATCAAGGGATATAGCTAGGGAAAAGCTCCGTACTTGGGTAAGGGGCTTCAAGAAGAACACCTCTGGCCCTTATCTTCCTAGTGAGAAGATGAGGGCGTATCTTTTTCCCCAGGCATCAGCTGAAGCAGTGATTCCCCAGCCTCAAGAGGAGATCCCCCAAGACCTAGTCCAGGTGGACGAGGAAGTCGCAGATGCGATGCAAGACATCCAGTTGTGTGACAGGATGTCTGATGTGGACGAAGGTTTGGAAGAAGACCTCCTGGCAGAAGGTCAGGATCAAGTTCAAACCCCGGATGTCGCAGAGGATGGGGTCGACGAGGTGTCGGCTACTCCGGTTCAGATGCCGGAGCCCATCCCCTCAACATCCGCTGGTCTCCCAGTAGAACTGGGACAGGCCCTCTCTTCGATTGTTGGAATGATCCAACAAATGCAGAAGGAGAATCAGGAGAAGGCGGCTGCAATGGAACTGCGTATGCAGTCCCTAGCAGAATCACATGGGCCCCGGAAAAGGCTCAATGTGAAAGACCTTCCCATATGCTCAGATGCTAACCCATGGAGGTATGCTGAGCACATGCCAATGACGACTGGTAAGATCGTCATTTCGGATAAGCTGGGTTCAGTTCTCCTAGAGGAGGTAGAATTCTGGCCCAGCAAGGCATCATATCCGGACTGCTATGTCCGGCTGAGAAAAGAACCAGCTTCAAGGGAGGAGACAGAGCCGAAAGAGGTCATTATTATGGACCATGCTAAGGCTCAAGCCCTACTTTCATCCTCGATGAAAGAGAGGGGCTTCTCGAATTCGAAGGTAGCAGCATTGAGCAAGAAGCTCCCTTCTTTTGTGTCCTCTTCTGATAGAGCATTCCCCTTTTTACAAAAAGGGTTTGCGGCTGTCCTAAAGGCAATCGAGGCCGGCAAGCCTTGCCCCTCCCTGGAGGAGTGTAAACCCTTGTCGCTGGCTCTGCCTATGGACCACAAGGACTGGAAGGATGTCCATCTGACATTCTCAGTGGGAAAGTTGGAGGCTGATATTGCCGGACGGCAATTCGGCGAGGACCTCCCCAAGTTGTCCGAATTTCTTTTACGAAGAGAGTTCGAGACAAAAGAAAGACTGGCTGCCTCAATGTCTCATCAGACTACTCTTGAGACGATGGCAAGTGACCCTAAGGTCCATGAAATGTTCATGGTTGTGGCTAAGTCTCACCTAGCCACAGTGACGAAGGACCTTTATGGCTTCGTCAAGGCAAGGAGAGCTTGCAGGGAGTTCGTGTTCACCGGGGCTTCGGTGAGACACTAGCCAAGGAAGTTAATATCCTCCAACATTTGGGGAAAAGACCTTTTCCCTACCGATGTGGTCAAAGAGGTTGTTGATAAGGCCGCCGTGGAGAATAGAAACCTTCTCCAGAAGTGGGGCCTGGCTATCAAAAGAAAGTCTTCCCCGGATGAGGGTCCTCAACCAAAGAGGAAGAATATGAGGACTAGGCTACCGTCTCGGCCAGCCAAGCCTTATAGACAGCAACAGCAACTGCAATTGCCTTTGCCTCCAGTGCCCCAGATGGTGGCACAAACCCCGACTACTTTTCAGTGGGTACCCCAGGCTGTGCCAGGTCAGTCAACCACATTCACCCCAACGTTCGAAGGACAGTCTTCTTCCTTTCGTGCAAAGCCTAGAGGAGCAGCCAGAGGCTCGTCTAGGCGCCCCTCAAGGGGAAGGGGATTTAGAGGTGGTCGTGGTCAGGGAGGCAAGACCTCAGGACGGCAGTCCAAGTGAAACGATACCGGTAGGAGGGAGACTAATGAAATTTTGGGATCGCTGGACCTTCGATCCCTGGGCCCAAAGCCTACTCAAGAATGGACTGGGTTGGAGCTGGTACAGCACTCCACCCCCATGCCTTCGGTTTTTCCAACACTCCACCCCCATTTTGGAGGAGTACGTTCAAGAACTGTTGGAGAAAAATGTGATCCGAAAGGTGAAGTCCATCAAATTCCAAGGGAGGCTGTTTTGTGTTCCCAAGAAAGACTCGGAAAAGCTCAGAGTCATTCTGGACTTGTCACCACTCAACAAGTTCATAGTGAATTGCAAATTCAAGATGCTAACACTGCAACACATAAGGACCTTACTGCCCAAGAGGGCATACTCAGTCTCTATAGACTTGTCAGACGCCTATTGGCACATCCCAATCAGCCGTCGACTCTCCCCCTACCTAGGGTTCAGGCTACAACGGAAACTGTACGCCTTCAGAGCCATGCCATTCGGGCTAAACATAGCCCCAAGGATTTTCACGAAGCTTGCGAGCGCAGCTCTCAAACAATTACGCCTAAAGGGAATTCAGGTAGTAGCCTACCTGGACGACTGGCTGGTGTGGGCAGCATCCGAGACCGAATGCTTACAAGCTTCCAGTCAGGTGATCCAGTTCCTAGAGTACCTAGGCTTCAAGATCAACAAGAAAAAGTCTCGACTTTCTCCATCCCAAAAGTTCCAGTGGCTGGGAATCCACTGGGACCTTTTGTCACACAGTTTCTCCATCCCAATGAAGAAAAGGAAGGAGATAGCGGGCTCTGTCAAGAGACTTCTAGATTCCAAAAGGATATCAAGACGCGAACAGGAGAGGGTACTAGGCTCTCTCCAGTTTGCTTCAGTGACAGACCCAGTGCTAAGAGCACAGCTAAAGGATGCAACCGGAGTTTGGAGAAGGTATGCATCAAACGCGCGAAGAGACCTGAGAAGACCAGTGCCGCCTCGGCTACGTACTCTTCTCAGACCTTGGTCCCAAGCCAGACATCTAAAGAAGTCGGTTCTTCTTCAGCCACCTCCCCCGTCGATGACGATTCACTCAGACGCCTCAAAGGAGGGATGGGGAGGTCACTCTCATCGGAAAAAAGTCCAGGGGACTTGGTCCAAGCTATTCAGGACCTTTCATATAAACTTTCTAGAAGCTATGGCAGTGCTCCTTACCTTAAAGAAAGTCTCCCCGCGTCACTCGATCCACATAAGATTGGTGACAGACAGCGAGGTGGTTGTGAGATGCTTGAATCGACAAGGGTCGAGGTCACCACCTCTCAACCAAGTGATGTTAGCCATTTTCCGATTGGCAGAAAAGAAGAAGTGGTACCTGTCGGCAGTTCACCTTCAAGGAGTCCGCAATGTGACAGCGGACGCTCTATCCAGGTTCACACCGATAGAGTCGGAATGGTCCTTAGACGCAGGATCATTTTCCTTCATTCTGAATCAAGTCCCAGAACTGCAAATAGACCTCTTTGCGACGAAAGACAACAAGAAGTTGCCCCTGTACGTGTCCCCGTACGAGGACCCCTTAGCGGAAGCAGTGGACGCAATGTCCCTCGACTGGAACAGGTGGTCCAGGATTTATCTGTTCCCTCCTCACAACCTTCTGTTGAGGGTCCTCAACAAACTGAGATCCTTCAAGGGGGTAGCGGCAATAGTGGCCCACAAGTGGGCGAACAGTATGTGGTTCCCCTTGGCGTTGGAACTACAGATGAAGTTCGTGCCGCTACCACATCCAGTTCTGACCCAGCGAGTCCAGAAGTCGACTGTCTGCGCTTCATTACAGAAAACCCAGACCCTGCAGCTCATGATTTTCTCGCCCTAGCGGTGAGAAAGCGTTTCGGGATTTCGAGAGCTAGCATAGACTTCCTAGAGGAATACAAGTGCAAATCGACTAGAAGGCAATATGAGTCATCTTGGAGAAAGTGGGTGGCCTTTGTAAAGGCAAAGAATCCGCAGGAGATCTCAACAGACTTCTGCTTATCTTTCTTCATCCACCTCCATGGCCAAGGATTGGCAGCTAACACGATTTCAGTATGTAAATCGGCTTTGATGAGACCCATTTTATTTGCCTTCCAGATCGACCTAGGTAACGAGATCTTTAATAAAGTTCCGAAAGCCTGCGCTAGGCTCAGACCTTCAGCACCTCCAAAGCCCATTTCATGGTCTTTAGACAAAGTTCTTCATTTCGCCTCCCTGTTGAGCAATGAAGAATGTGCGTTAAAGGATTTAACGCAAAAAGTTATTTTCCTATTTGCACTCGCGTCCGGGGCCAGGGTTAGTGAGATCGTAGCCCTCTCGAGAGAGGCAGGTCGTGTTCAGTTCCTGGATGGGGGGGAGCTGAACCTGTTTCCGGATCCTACGTTTCTCGCCAAGAATGAGTTACCCACCAACAGGTGGGGTCCCTGGAGAATCTGCCCTCTGAAAGAAGATGCATCTCTATGTCCAGTAGAATGCCTAAAGGTCTATCTTCGTAGAACTTCAGACTTCAAGGGTAGTCAACTATTCAGGGGAGAAACATCAGGCTCAAATTTATCTCTGAATCAACTCAGAGCGAAAATGACATATTTTATTCGCAGAGCGGATCCTGACAGTACACCCGCAGGTCACGATCCGAGGAAAGTTGCCTCATCCCTAAATTTCTTTAATTGTATGGATTTTGAACATCTCCGTTCATACACGGGCTGGAAATCTTCCAGGGTGTTCTTTCGCCACTATGCGAAGCAAGTAGAGGAACTTAAGAGATCTGTGGTAGCAGTGGGTCGTGTAGTTAACCCTACTGTTTAACTCTGCGAGGAACAGTGGTCTTAATTGGGACGATTAAGTCCAGGGTGAGTGTGTAGGTACATACTGTACTACAAACTAAAATGAGGGCACCAAGTGCCCATATAGACTGTTCCTTCCTTCAAAGGTGAACCTTGCATAAGTTCAGACATGTGTGCCAAGCGTTTCTAACGCTAATGTGATTGATTTGTAATACAGATTTTTTATGACTTGATACCTTGGTATCTCATTAAAGTGGTGTTTAATGGTTTTTCTTTCAGATAAACAAGTTCTGTTTACTATCATACTTATGCTTAAAGTTTTGGGTTACCCCCTTTTATATAAATATATATATTTGTTGTTAACCTGTCTGTTTATTATCTGTCAATAAACTTGTTCTTGAGAACCTTGCGTCTCTTTCACCTGTGTCAATTTATTGGTATAATTGAGCATTTAATTCTATGTATCTTATCTGGGATAATTCTGATAGAATTGTTCTGTTTTGCAAGCTATGTTGCATTGGTTTATGTAAGTCCCCTAATGGGAGGACTCCGTCCCATAAAGGGACGAGGGCGGTTTTATTAGTTTCTTCCTATGCGGATATAAACCTTTGTCCAATACAAGTATTGTGCGGATGACTGGTCAATATATTGACGCAGTAGTTCTATACAAACTATGCTTTACTTAATATAGGGCGAGACCACTATATTAGCTTGCCTGAGATTCATACATAGATATATGTACTCTTCGAGACTTTCCAGAGTCTAGTAGGACTCTTCCCTGTAGGGGGCAGGAAGCTCTAACATAGTTTATAGTTAGTTGAAAAGATGTATAACGGTAACATCTTAGGTCTCTAGGTCTAGTCGACCGGGAATAAATATCTCCGGGGAGTACGGCACGTTCTGAGAATCCACAGATACAGTAATGCTCTGGTACACTTCCATCAGGACGACATGGCTTGAGCCCAAAAAACGGATTTTGAGCGAAGCGAAAAATCTATTTTTGGGTGAGATAGCCATGTCGTCCTGATGGACCCGCCCTTGCCTTTCTAAGAAAGGGCTGTAGGACCCCTCCCTACATACAGTATCTGTAGCACCTCGTGTACGCTACAAGGAATACAGATGGCGCCAGGATTGGCGCCAGGCACGCATACGAATCGGGGGATTGGGAGGCCTTGGGAGCGGCTCCCCCCTTTTTCTTCCCGAATTCGTATCTCGTCAATCTCCCTCCTACGAGACGAATCTCTATTTAGGTAGTAGATTGCCATGTGACGTGTCTAGAATACGTCCTCTGATATGTCGCGATATCCCTTTCACGAGGGATACTCGCTCCAGGAGTTAGAATTCTGGTACCTTAAGGTAAATTCTCTGGGAATATCGCCGTAGTTGTAATATACCCTAGGAAGCTACCCTATAGGAACTTCCATCAGGACGACATGGCTATCTCACCCAAAAATAGATTTTTCGCTTCGCTCAAAATCCGTTATATCTCCACCTGCTAGACTTATATTTACCCTCGTGACCTTAAGTTTGATTATTACTTCTTAAAGCTTTCTTCTCTAGTAAACATTTTCAAATTTTGCACCTTTTTCCCTTATTCCAATCGATTACTATATCATATTCAAACAATAGCAATTCCATATTCCACTTAATTTCCATTTGTTATCTAATAAGTCTACTTATACATCAATTGTCTTCTTTTTGCTTCTAACATCATTTCATCAATAACGATGTAAAATTTCACAGAGATATAAGACAAACTTTCATACACTAAATAAATATCTATATAAGTACCTTTTTATAAAAACAATTTTAATCACTCTGAACTGACTATCATTTACACCTTACATTATTAACGTGTTCCTCTTACCTCTATTAATTCCCAAAGTCCATATTAACCCCATGTAGTTTTTCCATTTACTTTCGAATTTTCAACGTAACTGATTCATGATAAAAAAGTTATCGTCTCATATGTTTAAATAAATCTTACTATTTCCTCTATAATATGTACTATTACCTATGCATAAAAAGGAACAAATATTCCTCTCACCTATTCATTTGTAATTTGTTGTTTTCCAGATATAATTTGAAATCTATTGGCAGCTACTAGGTCATATTTTCACTACTGTGTTCCAGCTTCCCATTTTGTAACCCTGTCAACATTTGGTGTCTTTCCATTCGTGAAATTCTTCCTTGCCATGCATAAATATTCATCAGAAACGTTCACAAAAATTCCCAAAACTACCTAAAAGCTTTCAGCTCTATCTCTCCTCTACCTTCTACTTCTAATAGATTCTCATAACACTCACTTCTTTGAGACACCATCTCTCCATGTGTGTAATTTTATTAAAAGATCCAATTGCACATTAACTTTTCCGTCTGTGTGTACAGTACCTCCAGTGTAATTTTCTCACGTACTCCCTAATTTCTTACTTCACTCCTCCTTTTTCTCTCTACCTAAAATATAGGTCAGTTTCTTTATTCCAGCTGTTGTATGTAATCATTACATGTAAATTCCAAACTAGTTGTTAAAAGTTTAAGCGTAAAACAACTCAATATGACGGAATTACCCCATTAGTAAATTGATAAATTTCAAACCAACATAATCATGTTTGATTCTGGCATTAGAAGCACATAAGAGTAATTAGCGGTTATGTCTAACATTCTTGGTCGCTCCAACCTAACTATAAGATATTAAAGAAAATTATCTCATAAATTATCTCAAAGTAGATATTTTTTTACTTTAGAATGATTGTTTTTATTTACGTTTAAATTATCATTCCCTAACTCCTGTACTTACTTTTTTACCTTCTGATTATCGTTAAAGGGAATTTGCAAGATTTACATACAAAATCTATGGAAATTGCAATACGTTTTCCTACCACTACAGGTGTTAATAATAACTAATATGCATTTGGTGTCTGGGCAACCCAAGTAGCTCAAATCAGGCTCAAATTATATCACTATGATATTTTTGTATTGATGATTCTACCAATATATCGTTTACCTAGAAAATATTCTAAAATTCAATTCACCGCCAATACCATTACCAAAAATTGCCTTGTGAGATTCACCATATCTATTTTTGTCTCTGCTTTCGTCAATCCAAATTGCATATTGATGAATGAAGGCCAGAGGAATTATTGTAGTCTATCCAAATGTTTTTCCATAATGTTAACACTAAATGGACAATCAGTAACTATTCCCTATTCCAATTTCTCTAACCTTAACATAATCATGCCAAAGTAATTCACGCTATGTAACTTGCCCAATATTCCGACATTGCTGTCATGAAAAAGCATAAAGTAATAATACTGAGTTACCCCTTCAGTTTCTGATGAACGAACGATTTATAAGCGATTTAATACAACAGTGATTAATTTGCTGATAGTTTTGCAAAATATCGACATCCCGACCAACTTCCTGACAATTGTTGCCTATGAGCCGTGTCCAGAAGCAATTTACTAATGATGCATGGCATCGTGTGAAGCTTAATAGATTTCCACAAAAAGCTGCGAATCCCCTTCACCTCCCAACCTTACCCTAACCCACTTCCTAATCTCGAATCGTCCTCAGCCCCCTCTCAAGGTTTCTAATCACTTAAATCTCATAAGACTCAAGCCCAAAGATCATTTATCATCCGTAAAATTGATATCACTGGGCGAGAGATTACTGGGTCTCATTTGAAACAAAATAAATGGTGAGATTTGTCAAGGTTTTTTTAAATATGGTTCGACTAATATTAATAGATGAGACCAAAAAAAGTCTGAAAGATGTTAACCAATATAATGCTTTTAAATTATTGATTTTATTCATAAGAAAATTTTGCTATTTGCCACAAAATTTGTAACCACGAATGGTTACAGGATTGCACATCTAGTATTTGTGGAAGAGGTAATTTCATAATAAGCATTCCTTCCCAATATCTACTAATTTTCCTTCCACTCTAAGACTTTTATGGTAGTAATCGTCATGGTTTGGAGCTAAAATCAATTTACCGATCTTCCCGATTAATTTTGAATAAACTGGTAGCCATGTTTTTGAACAATTGAACATTATCGACATAGCATGTTGATATCTTTAATCTTAGTGCACACAACATGTAAAATAAGAGTAAATAAATCAATGTCAATTATTTTACTACAAAGCGGAAACCCCCCAAACCAAGGATGTAAATGAAAAATGGAAAAATTCTGACAAACATGAATTTATATCATAATCAATCAACATTTTCCCTCAATACCAGAAAATTAGTTTCCCAAATGCGTATAACCAAAAAATCAGAATAAAAGAGAGAGAGAGAGAGAGAGAGAGAGAGAGAGAGAGAGAGAGAGAGAGAGAGAGAGAGAGAGAGAGAGAGAGAGACGGGGATGTTCCTAATTACAACAAAAAGCGATTTCAATCCTAATATTTTCTCTCTCTTTTTTTTTTTTTTTTTTTTTTAGAAAATGCGTATGTAATAAGAACTTCATTCCAGAAGAAACAGAATAAGACTTCCCCCGTCTTCATTCCCATTCTGTTATTTAAGAAGAGGAAAAGGAGTGAAACCCTTTTACCATATTTAGATTATTCAGCCAAATATTAAATCTTCCCGAACAAAAACGAATGGTATATAAATCAACAGATATGAAAAGGGAACAAATATGAAAAAATGCACCCAGAGAATACAAGTGATATTATTGCTAATTACAAGAAATGGGTAAGAAGGCAAAATAATGAATGAACCAAAACTCTGATGCAATGTAGACATTGTGTACTTCTTCAAATATTAAGTCAATAAATTGAATAAAGAAAAGCTGCAGAGTGATCGTCCGGTTCGGTGAATGAACATATGTCTCCCACAACTGGCATCAAAGCCTATAAATGTATGTTTTATGTCCTGTCCAGTAGCGACGAGGCAGTACGGCATCACTTTAACTCTTTTTACGGTAATAGTAACCGTCTAGAAGGAATTTACGACGCGACATTAAAATGCATTTATTAGTGTCATAATGTTTATCATGCCAGATTATAAAGGTATGTTTCTGTATATCCGTAATATCTAGATTCAATAAAAGAAAAAGAAACAATTAAATATATTTGGAAACTTCCGGTTTATTAGCGTGCTTTTTTCCAAACTTCCATTAAGAAGAAAATCGATAATTGATGAATAAACGCCTTCACTTCTCTTTCTTTTCGTGAATGAATCCTTTATGTGTGGTCGTGCCGAAAACGCTAGGAGAAAAAACTTAATTCTAAAAAGAAAATGGAACATTAATATTTTGGTATTCAACTAACATTAATAGAAACATATTTAGCTTCTTAGCTAACCTTATACTATAGACGGTGGACGTATTTGCCAGAATAAACCACATTCTGATTCGTATATTAATTATTATTATTATTATTATTATTATTATTATTATTATTATTATTATTATTATTATTATTAACTGCTAAGCTACAACCCTAGGTGGAAAAGCAGAATGCTATAAGCCCAGGGGCCCCAACAGGAAAAATACTCCAGTGAGGAGAGGAAACAAGGGAAAATGAAATGTTTTAAGTAGAGTAACAACATTAAAATAAATATTTCCTAAATAAACTATAAAGACATTAACAAAACAAGAGGAAGAGAAATTAGATAGAAGTGTGTTCGAATGTACCCTCAAGCAAGAGAACTCTAATCTAAGACAGTGGAAGACCATGGTACAGAGGCTATGACACTACCCAAGACTTGAGAACAATGGTTTGATTTTGGAGTTTCTTTCTCCCAGAAGAGCTGCTTACCATAGCTAAAGAGTCTCTTCTACTCTTACCAAGAGGAAAGTAGCCACAGAACAATTACAGCGCAGAAGTCAACCCCTTGGGTGAAGAAGAATTGTTTGGTAATCTCGGTGTTGTCAGGTGTATGAGGACAGAGGAGAATCTGTAAAGAATAGACCAGACTATTCGGTGTATGTGTAGGCAAAGGGAAAGAACCGTAACCAGAGATAAGGATTCAATGTAGTACTATAAGGCCAGTCAAAGGACCCCCTAACTCACTAGCGGTAGTATCGCAACGGGCGGCTGGAGCCCTGGCCAACCTACTACCTAGTTATAATTTTGATAACTGATGAATTCTTATCAACGTTTTAAAAAGATATTTCTAAAAGTCATGTGCTATAAAACAATTTTGCTTAATTGTCTTTAAAGTTATAGACTATGTCCAGGCTCCTCTCAATAGGCTTACAGACAATTTCTTTGGACAGTAGATTCTACAGAAACATTACTTTTTTATTGCAAAAGGTTGTAGTCTGGCTAATGCAACAAACACCATTGAGATACTATATCCACAGAGGATTGACAAGACAGATGTTAGATCCATCTCTAGGTACAATTCATTTCCATTGGCTACACATACAGTACACTAAATAGGCTGATATGTTCTTAATGCATTATCTTGTTTCCTCCCACATCTGACAGGATTCGGATACCAAATCTTTTGTTGTCAGGGGTTATGGAGTTGCTAGTAGAGTAGATAACAGCAAATTTTCGGAAAATAAAACACCAAAATTGGCACATATACTTCTTTGAGTATAAGATAAAATCCATTAGCACACAAAAATTAATGATGGTGGATATTTTTTTCAAGATGGATGTAACTGAATATACAGAAATGTATTTTGCAATAAAACCACAAAGTCTTATCCTGTTTTAATTATTTTTGTGCCAAATCATAAATTTGCTTACTTTGTAGATTCCAAATTTTGAACTGTGGAGTTACCTACTGGCTTCCTTTTACGAACAGAGGGGACGTCATTGAACAACCATAGCACTTCTGGATGATACCACTACTGTGAAACTGTGCATGCGGTTCAGTATCAGTTGAATGATAACTAGTGCAGGGTTTCCCAAACTTCAGGACACCATGGAGCCCCTGAGCAGGGCAAAGGTTTTCCTCGGAGCACTAACAAGAAACTTTCCAAAATAGATATGAAAAACATTAATTTCAAATTTCAATACTAACTAAGGGTTTTTTGGGTTCCTTGACTTAAGGCTTAAGCCAAAGGGAGCAACCACAAAAACATTGACAAATTTGCTTCTTTGGTTGTCTGTGATATGAGTCATGAAAATATATACCAGGTAAAGAATGCTCATGATGAATGTATATGAAAATAAACTACGAATGATATCGATGATGAGAATGAATAGGTCGAAGAAAATCACAACTAAAGAATGGTCTTTAATGTTGTTCTTCTTAAATTGATAGCCAAAAATCATGCCAGTTAATAACAGAAAGAGCTGCTCAATACAAAATATCAGAAACTATCAGAAGTAATAAAAAGAAAATAGCAATGGAATTTGATATGGAGAAATAACTAATTCAGAATGAAACAAAATCTCATGACTAAAGTGCAGCTGTTGTTTTGCATTGCAAAGCTTTTTAAAGTCGGGCATGATCGTAGTAACTTGTAGTTTCATATAATTTTCTGCATTTAGCCTATTTCTATATTTAGTTTTAGTAGCTGCATACAAGGAGAATGTTTTCTCACAAAGATAAGTTTTTGGAAAGCGCATCAAACACTTAAGGGCTTGAGCTGCAATTTCTGGACAGTCTTCAAGTAGGTTTATCCAAAATGTTGAAAGTTCACTTTCCTTAAATGTTGCTTTCAACTCATAGCTGGTTGAAATGTCTATTAACTGTTCCCTCTCTCTCTCAAAGACAGTTCTTGTGTGTTTTGGGAATCAAGAAATGGATCTTGAATCCAGAGAAAGTTTTCAGTATTAGAAATAAAATACTTACCAGTTAATTCAACCATCGTAGATAGATGCTGAGAGATAGAGACTTTTATATCTGTATGAAAAGAAAGCCGGTTGGCAAGTAGATATTCACAAAGGTGTTCAAAACATTCATATTTTCCCTCGAGAATGCAATCATTCTAGAGCTTCAGCTTGTGCTGGAGAGCAATTATCTTACTTTGAGCTTTGAAATATGTAACTTTTTTGCTTTGCAATGAAATATTTGTTTCATTTAAATGAGCAAATATATCTGAAAGATAAGCCAGTCTCTGTATCCATATTTTGTCCTTCTATTTGGAGGCTAAATCGTGCTTCAGGTTTGACAAAAACTCGTAATCCTCTTCATGCAACTCATAAAACTTAACCAGCACTTTCCCTTTAGAAAGGCATCGAACAGCAGTGTGTAATAGCAATGCTTTGTGAGTGCTTCCCATATCTTCGCACAATAAACTAAAGATGTGAGAATTAAGTGGTCTGGTCTTAATAAAGTTAACAATTTTAGTCACATCATCAATCATTTCATTTCAATCTGAAGGCATGCACTTGATTGCAAGGGCATGCTGGTGTAAGAAGCAGTGAATATGTACAATACCTGAGTTTTTGTTTTTCATGCGTGACACTACGCCTGAATATTTGCCCACCCTAGCTGCAGCTCCATCAGTACATATACTTGAACAGTTCTGCCATGAAATGTCATGCTCCTCAAAAAAGAGCACCTGCCCACCTATGCACGCGCTCGCCAAGCATTGTAAACATTGAGAGCTATTTGTTAGGGGTCTTTAGATTTTACCTATTATACTCGTCATTATTTTTTTCCCTTATTTTTTTCTCCTTTATAATAAAAAAGGACTAATTAACAACTTTTCATCAAGGCCATTAGTTCCTCCTGTTCGTGATTTTACTATATTTTCGTGTTTACATCCCTTATTCGTTTTTGATTAATCAAAAATTGTTGCATTTTTTGTTAATTTATTTTTTTATTTTATTTTTCATGAACTATCCTGAAACTCTTTACACCTGTAGTTATGTAGCATATCTCTTTCCACTAATAAAGATCAATAATTAAATGTCTGTAGACATTAAATTTTTCCATATCAAGTATTTGGTCCTCTTTACGAAAGGGCTTCCGGAGCCCCTCAGCCTCACTCACAGAGCCCCAGGGCTCCGTGGAGCTCACTTTGGGAAACCCTGATCTAATGTACAATACCAAATTATTAGCTTAGTGTCTCAGATTTTGTATAGTAATCCCCACATCAGTTATATTTTCTGAACTCCAGTCAGGTGCCAGTCGTTGCTGTTGACCAGCCAATATATGCAGTAGCCTAGAAGTTTCAGTGGCACTGATGCTAAATCTACAGAAAGGACAAGTTCTTCATAATATTAGGAGGCTTTTCGATTAAGATGGCGACACTGAAGTCTATTGGAACCCTACTCCTGAACAGCAGTTGGACAGGAGCACTCGTGGAAGGAAGGGTAGCATCTCATGGGACACTAGATTTATTCCTAATAACTCCAAATATCACTTGGAAAAGATAGATACACCAGATAACAGCATGCAGTCTATACTAGCTTCTTAAGCAGCCCACAGGGACTACTCGAAAGAGACAAATGAATAACCCAAAGAGGCCCCTACCTTTGAAGCTTAGTGTGAGTATTGGGAAGTGCAAAGTTTCCACTTTCATTTCTGGTATAGGGTGCTCTCAATGGAACTGGTGATCCTCTTGTTGACCTGATTATTCAGGCTAGTCCTGAAGTCAGCCATTTGGTTGTGCAGTGCGAGGCAGCATGTGGGACCAAAGAGAGTGTTGAACACACAAGACACCATGAGGAGATAGAATGAGCACAAAGAGTGTTCCTTGAGAAAGTATGAAAGCTCTCACAAGCCATGCAAGATGTGGGCAATCCTTTCCAGGAGGTGAGTCAGGACCTGCTTTTACTTGATGTAAAAGATATTACTCACCCTGTTTCTAACAGGTATCAGCGTCTGTTAACTCTTCAAAGCAAGAAGTGCTGAAAACAGACCATCAACTGTTCTCCAAGCTCTTTATATGGCAGAACAGCAGAGTGTTGCTTGAAGAGCAGATGTCATGGTCGATATCTACTGGCCATCTAATCTGAAAGCTGAAACTATATCAAAACAAAGACGAAAGGGTGAGATTCAGGGTGACAAGGTAGGACAAAGTTCCCTCAAACTGGCAAAACATCCCAAGAGAAAATGACAACAAAACCAAGTTGTTGAAATTTATTACTGATAATGTTTTCATTATGTCCAAGAAAGAAAATGTTATCAGCAGCTGCACTATCAGCTTAGCTGGGGTGGCACCATGCAGTCATGAAGTTGACACGTTGATATTTGTGCATACCAAGCATACATCAGAAGCAGGCAGGAGATTCATCATGGTCAAAGCTAGCGATAAATATATTATCTTCATTCCAGTTAGTGTTTTACAAGAACTTCGAAAGTTAGGTCTGCAGCAATTGTGGGTTGCCTTTGGTCAAGAACAAAGCCTGAGGAGGGTTCTGAACATGGCGTTTGTTGCAATATTGCAGAAAAAAGTAAAGTGATGCTCTTCTCCAATTCTTTCACTGGCTGCAATATGATTTCAGCATTCCATGGATAGAAATCTGCATGGCAAACTTGGGAAGTTTGCGATGAGGCTTCCGGTGTCTTCATTAAAATCAGCCAGTACTCACTGGTGGTGAATAATGAAGACTGGAGACCTTAGAGAATTTTTATGCTCATGATGTGCGACAGATGTTGATGATGTGAGACTAGACATATTTTCTTGGAAGCAGTGGCCATATAAATCTATTCCTCCAACCCAAACAGCACTGAAAAAGCATGTGAAGTACGCTGCCTACCAGGTGGGCTTCATCTAAAGTCAGTCAACATTACATTAATCAGAAAACCCAAACTCCTGCCAACTGGGGCTTTAATAAAAAAAGGCAGAAAATTTAGAAAGATCTCCCACCTATTGCAGACAGTTGACAACAACTAACCAAGTATGAATTTAAGTCAGAATGTTGTAACCAAGCAAATGCCACTGCTTGGTCTAACTTGCATGGTACTGTGAAGTTGCAGATGCAAGGTTTAGAAGTGTTGTAGTATACTGCTCCCTAGTAAGACAATATGTAAAAAATAATTATAGACCTAATGCCTACATGCACAGCTAATAACATATAAGAATAATAGTACTTATGATATGGAGACTTTAAAAAACTGACATTGTCGTACAAGGAAGCTAGTAAAAAATATACGATTTGACACTAAAATCATTCAAATATGACAAGTCTTTGTGATTTTATAGGGAAATGCAATATTTCTGTATATTCAATTGCGTCCATCTTGAGAAATGGTCGCTATCTTGAATGTTTAGGTGGCTAACGGGCATTTTCAAAAAAACAATCCCCAATGAGTGTGCAAGTATTGGTGCATTTGTCCGAAAAAAAAAGGATTGTTACAGTTATCTACACTACTATGAGAGGACTATGCTATGATATGCAAATCTATTATGAGAAGGACACAGAATAATCAAATGAATATTCTCTAGTCTTAGACAGTACTATGACCCCATATACTAATGTCTTATATCGTCGTGGGTTATAATTCTCTTGTATGAGAGCACACTAAAGCTGACATTTCTGTCAAATTTACTTTCCTCTTGTTTTTTTTTCTTGTTTTTTTAACAAAGTGTTGGCCATGATAAATAGCAGGTTCAAGAATGTTCAGAGCTTTTTCAAGAAGTTTGCCTAATCCCTATATTTTGGTTGCCTTTAACCTACCCATAAACATATTTTCAATGAAAAGATCTCAGAAAAATCAATCAATATTCTCTGGTTTTGGGCAGTGCTATAGCCCCTATACCGGCGTCAATCATCTTGAATTAAACTTCTCTCATAAGAGGGTACACCTTTACACATGAAGACTTATCTGTCAATTCTCTATTTTTTTTTTTTTTTTTAAATAATGTGTTGGACAGACTTAACAGAAGGACCAAGAATGCTCAGTTCTTTATGAAAACTTGTCTTCTCCATATCTTCTATACTGCCGTCTCTAACCAGATCTTCAATAGAAAGCTTATAAGACATCAAATTATTATTCTATAGCCTTGGACAGTGCCATATCCCTTATACCCTGGCCGACTATCATCTTGAATTAGAATTCTTTTGCAGGAGGACACACTCGTGCTGTCGTTTCTGTCAATTTTATGTTCCTCGTGTTTTTCTGAATAATGTCTTTGACAGGCTTAACAAAAGGGCAAAGAATGTTTGGTAGTTTACCAAGAGATTGTCTTATCCATATGTTTTTATTTCTTTTATTTGTAAGCAGATCATCTATAAAATATTCATGAAATATCAAATTATTATTTCATAGTCTTGGATAATGCTCTAGCCCATATAACATCTATCATCCTCGATTAGAACATCTTTTCGTTTTCTTTATCTGTAAGCAGATTCTCAATGAAAAGGTCACAGAAAGAACAAATTAATATTACCTAGTCTTGAACAAAGCCATATGCACTATACCATGGTTATCTATAATGCTGGATTACAAAGGCTTCCTAATTCTTTAGCCTGTCAGACTGCAAGCTTTGTAAAGCACTCAACAAACTTTGAGATGCACTCAAAATCTCCTCTACCATATGGTTTTCGGGTGAAACAACTGATAGACAGTCTTGATACAGTTAGAATTAAGGTGCTTCCATTTAAAGAATCATCAACGCCTCCATGGAAATTATCAGAGGTACCTTTATGTAAATGTTTTATTGGAGTTAAAAAGAATATGACTGCCATAGAACCCAAGAAGGAATTGACTTTTATATACAGTGATGGCTCCAAATCCGATGCTGGCGTTGGATTTGGGGTGTATGGTAAAGCTTTTAATTGTAGAGGTGCACTTCCTCTAACAGCTTCCATATTTACGGTCGAACTATACTGCATACTGACCGCTATAGAGAAAATAGCATCACAAGATGAGGGCAATTTTCTTATTTTTAGTGATGAAAGAAGTGTCTTATGAGCTGTAGAAGTTTTTAAATCTAATAATCCTTTAGTTTTGAAGATTTTAGAGTGGCTTTTAATTATTGGTATGAAAGGTATAACAGTTCGATTTTGCTGGGTTCCGGCACACGTAGGTGTGTCTGGAAATGAGAAGGCAGATTCACTGGCCAAGAATGCTGCAGCTGAGTTGTTACCAAGAAGGTATCCCATTCCCAGTAATAATTTTTTACCTACAATTAAGAATCTTGTTAATAGTAATTGGCAGTGGGATTGGGATGGTATACTTGCTGGCTGGCCAACATCAACCATATTGCGACGACTCTTAGGGACCTTTGACAGTGAGTCATTGTTGACCAAATGTCCCACATATAGTAGTGAAAGAAATAAATATCTATCTAAGGCTCGGGGTGAGGATGGCAGGTTCATCCTTGCCAAGATTCTTGGACATGATGTGTTCTACCATACTAGTGGTATTTTTAACTTTACTTCAGCAGCAGTTCTTCTGAAAGATGTTTAACTTTTAAAATAACATCTTTGCTTATATGGTTTTAATTTAATATTCTTTTATTTTTTTCTTTACAATAAATGACATCGGTGTCAATGACCTTAGATATCAGGATGCTACAAAACCTTAAATTAATCAATCAATCAATCCTGGATTACAATTCCCTTGTACTGGGGTACACCCACGCAGATCATGAGGTTACGATATCCATATCTTTTCTATACCCTTGTCTTTAACCAGATCTTAAAAAAAGGTTATAGAATATGAGATTATCATTCTTTGGTCTTAGGCAGTGACACAGCACCTCTACCATGGCCTTCTGTAATCATATTTTGGAATTCATTTGCCGGCTAGGACACTCAAGATGACATTTCTATCAATTTTCTGTTCCTCTAATTTTTATGAATAATGTGTTGCAAACGTTTAACAGAAGAACCATGAATAATCGGTGATTTGTCAAGAAGTTGCCTTATCCATATCTTTTCATTCCATGTGAGTAGATCTTGGATGAAAAGGTTCCAGAAAACACAAATTAATATTCTATAGTGTTGGACAGGGCCACATCCCCTTTATTAAGTTCTTCCATCATCTTGGATTAGAATTCTCTTGTGGGAAAGGAAGGGAAGACGATGGATTTACGAACTAAGGAAATTTGTGTGTATAAACTATAATTTTAGTAGGTACGTGAAAACACGCGCTGACCACATATATACCTATAAAACCACTCTCTGAAGCAGTCAAACACAAAATCTGACACAGTCAAAATCTTGATTTTTTTCCTGATGCCAGCCCTTACTCGACTCGGACTGAAAATATCTGAAACTTTGAAATCTCAATATCCGTATAAATAGTCATACAAAGACCATAAATAGACTCGAGTACAATGACGTGTCTGAGGCCTTTGTCCTGCCGTGGACTATTTACGGCTTATGATGATGATGGTGATGATGGTGAGGATGATGATTTAAATAAATGTGGAAAAATCCCGTGCCGTAAAACAAATGGATGTTTTTAAGCGCAAATCAGCACTTCAGATTTCGATAATTTGAGTGCCCTCCTTAAACCACTACTCATGAAGCCTTCGATTAGTTTTCATACAAGAAACAGCAAAGGTCTACTCCGCTACACCTACAGCATATATTTCTTCCTCATTCATCACTATTTACCGAGGGAAAATTACAATGTAGACCTGGCAAGATGATGTAGTCTGGAAGGGGCGTTCAATAGTCCATCCATCTCTAACGGTAACCTTCAGTGCTTTTTGCCAATAAATAAATAAACAAAGATTTTTGCTTAGCGTCCTCGTTTATTTCGGTCGCTACAACAGTTTAGTGATATTACTACT
>NC_090757.1:82391250-82403750 GCF_036898095.1 Palaemon carinicauda
AAGTGGTATATTTGTTACACGGTATTTCCTAGAGCTGGAGAAAAAAAGAAACCAGATCATCATTTGAGAACTAGGAACAATTGCACAAGAAACTTCATGACAAAACAGGAAATGGAATTCATATTCCATTAAGGAAAAAAACAATAAATTCCAACAAACGTACTCCTCAGGGCATATTTCGGTGACGGACATCCCTTTAAACGCGAAGATAAACGCACTATTTATAACTGTTTGAACTTAATACCGAGTGAGATGGCGTGAGACACCCACCACCGAGATGTCTGGGGATTCAAACAGGTCCTCCCTTCCATTGTGTTTATTCGCGTAAATAACAAACAAATGATAGGTATGAATAAGTCATATATGTGACAAAGAGTGGTCAAGGCAGGTCACTGGCACATTAATTAAAAATGGAATTATTAGTGAAAGGGAAAGTGCACAAATTAATCGAATAATATAAGACTTGAAATAAAAATTCATAAATTAACAAAAACAGAAAAATGTCCAACACTAGCGCTAATCTTAGCAGCACCAATAAACCAAAAATAAAAGAATCATCATCAACAACAACAGTTCAGTACAGTAGTCGACGACGACATTCACTAAAAGGCATCAAATTACGTTGCGTCACGACGACACTTGAAAGCATCGCAAGTTAGGTTGCCTTTCAGGCAGCTATGTAACTGATTCTCTCTACGACTGACTCATCGTTTTGGGCCAATAATCTACCCGAGATGTTGTGGAAGTATGGAAGGTCGGGATCAACTCTGGTGAAACCATCCTTCTCTGGCTCCCAACACCGATTGTAAAGAGAACAAATTATATGGAAATGCATTTCAGGCAAACACAGTACATGGAAGCATAGGCACACACAAGTAAACACACACACACACACACACACACACACACACATATATATATATATATATATATATACATTGAATATTGTATAGATTGATGAGCACCATAGATATTATAGGAAGGTAATGTTTTGCGTTCCTCAAGGTAATTTTCTCTGCTTATCACTTTTCATAATATAAAAGCATGTTAAGTGGTTTGGCCTAGAAAATATGCTTATTGCATATCCAGATGATGCTACTCTCTTTGCATGAATTCCATCTCCCGAATGTAGACATATGGTTCCCGAACCCATAATAGAGATCTAGATAAATTTGGTCATGGTGCAAATTATAGGGTGTGAAGTTAAACCCTAAAAATTCTCAAAGTATGATCGAAAGTAGATCCCAGACAGTGCCTCACATCATCTTGATCTTTGCATTGACAATGCCTTTTTGATTATGTACAAAACATTTGGAATTATAGAAGTTTTATTTCAGCTGTGTCCAGATTATGGAATGATCGTTGGAACTTTTTGGAAATTCTTATCTCTTGAACAGGCTGGTATAAGTATCGTTTCATATTTTGTATATGACTGATCTATTTCAACGTTGTTATTGATCTTATAAAATTTTATATTTTTCATTCATTACATAGATATTGTTTATTTTCCATTTTCTTATTTCCTCTCCTCGTTGGGTTACTTTCCTTGCTGGGGACCATGGGCTTGTAGCATTGTCGTGTAGCTTTGTTAATAATAATAATAATAATAATAATAATGATAATTGTAATAATACTAATTACGTTAATCATAATGATAATAATAATAATAATTATTATAATAATGATAATAATAATGATGATAATACAAATAATAATAAATGTGCATGTGTGTCTCTGTAAGCGTTTATAGCTAAATACACACACAAAACACACACACACACACACACACACACACATATATATATATATATATATATATTGTAACCACATTTTATTGTAACTTTTTATTTATGTTAATGTATACGTTCATAGGAAATGTCAAAAATGTTTCTATTAGCAAGTGAAAGCTCACAATTTATTCAAACATCGACGGAACGTATATATAAAAATCCGTTTATTCCGAAAAAACACTAGTATGAGATTATTCTCATTAAATATTTACACAACCGCACAAGTTTATATATATATATATATATATATATATATATAAATTTGCATATATCATCCTATCTTTTGATAATGATTATGACACTACCTCATGCATATAACTAGTAGACCCATGATTAATTAAATGATCAATTAAAGGATAGGACTCTGTTATGTAGTTTATTTTATATACAACCTCGTCCATGAAGACATACCGATGTACCAGAAAGGAAATCTCAACTATCGTCACACCTTTTAAAGACTTTAAAGACATAAAGGTGTATGGTAATGGACATATATATATATATATATATATACATATATATATATATATATATATATAATATGTATACATAAATATACACATAAATACAGTATATATATATATATATATATATATATTTTTGATCTAGTTTCTTTTCCTCTTCTTCTGTGAAAGTTTTTATAGTTTATGTGGGAGATATTTGTTTTGGTGATACCTTTTTAAACATTTTATTTTTCTTAGTTTCCTTTCCTCACTGGGCTATTTTCCCTGTTGAAGCCCCTGGGCTTATAGCATCCTGCTTTTCCAACTAGGGCTGTAGGTTAGCAAGTAATGATAATAATAATAATAATGATAATACACACACACACACACACACACACACACACATATATATATATATATATACACATATATGTATAAATATATATATATATATATATATATGTGCGTGTATGTATATATGCATATGTATGGTGAATATATAAAGAAAACAATATGTATACATAAATATACACATAAATTTAGTACATGCATATATATATATATATATATATATCTACATTAAGCCATTTCGTATACAAGTGGATGGTCTTATAGAAAGAAGACCTACACAACAATAACTGTATCAATAATATATCAATTGCTGAATCTGGGCTAAAATCCTTAGGAAAAAACTTGAAAATCTCAAACTCTTTCAAATCATCAAGTTAGTCAATTGAAACATTTGCTGTGGTGATACTTAGTTGTTTTACCTGATCACTGCTGCCCTAGAAAGAGCCAAAGTCTTCAGATCAATAGACAGTATTCCAAAGAAAAGATTTTCTTAGGAGATTTGTAAAGTCCTTAGGGTATAATTTCTCAAAAATGTCGGAGGATACTGAGACCACTTGTTTAAGTTCAGCCTTATACATTCAAACGTTAATAGATGCGCAGGATTTGGGATGAATTTATGATACTTTTTGATGCAAAAGAGTACCCAGGAGTCAGTAACAATTACTCTATTTCATTGCTGATATGCTGAAGAGAAGAAGTAATGATGGCATGCATAATTCTCTGTCATATGTAGAATGATATATTGTATTAGTTTATAATATTCGTGATGCACAAGTAAATAGTTTACTTCAGCAGTGGAGGTGACACACCTCTCATTCCCATGAATATACTAAGGATTACAAAGTCCTATAAAAACAATTTCATATCTCCGATTCCAACAATAGATATAAGTAGAGAGCGGTGAGTGTGAATGTTTTTAAGAGGGTCTTCTAGGGGAGGGATGAAGGGCCTGGGAGAATGGAGCATCTAGTCACCAGCTATCGGTTGCTCTGCCGCTCAACCCAACAAGGCAGCCTTATGTTGAGGAATTCCATGACGTCACGCTAATTAAGATAAGTCCACACAAGCCTAATTGACAGGCCAGATCTCACTAGCGGCCACAGCCAGCAAAGAGAAACTTCGCTTTCTTTGTCACACTTTTTTTTTCGATCTCTTGTCTTGTTCTGTCAATGATTATGTCGTTTCCTCGGTTGAAATAAATGATATAGAT
This sequence comes from Palaemon carinicauda, assembly GCF_036898095.1. Classification (NCBI taxonomy): domain Eukaryota; kingdom Metazoa; phylum Arthropoda; class Malacostraca; order Decapoda; family Palaemonidae; genus Palaemon; species Palaemon carinicauda. The sequence goes on from NC_090757.1 coordinate 82,395,045, forward strand.
GTGTTATGGTTTCTCTTGGTTAACACATGTATGGAAACGTTCATGAATCGATTGAGTCGCCTAAAATCCTTGCTGTTTATCGGAGGCCCGATGACTGTGGAATAAATAATAGCGAAGTATGGTTACTCATCAAATGCAATAAACGTGTAATGAAACATGAAGAGGTTGCTTCACATTGGAAATAGAATATGGCAAAGATAATTGGAGATTAGATTATATTTAGTTCTTTAACACCTTGAAACCAACTCTTACCTATATTTTGGAAAATTAACCCCAACTAAAACTGAAGTCCGAGAATGAGAGTAATTTTTGGATTAATCTCATCTTCTTTTGATTGCTTCGGAAGCAATAACTCGATAGCTACTGTTTATTGTGAGAATTTAGTAACGCAGTCCAAAAGGAGTAAACTCAGATATGCAATTGAATGTTATTAAGCTTTAATACTGATAACCCAATGGTAAAATGTCGTCTCTAACATAGGAAAAATATACAAAATGATGATGATGTAACTCTTGAGTTCTGATATTTTTGCTTGATTAAAGAGACTGCAACCATACGGTCAGTTTTGATCTTACAATAGAACATAAAACTTGAGTTAACAGTAAGCTATGATGATATGACAAATAATTATCATTCTTTCTTACTTCTCACTCTTATTGAATGTGCATCCAGTTGACAGTCATAAATCTAAGCAGCAATTTGCTTAACAGATTATGTTTCATAACATTCGTTTGTTTAAGTCAGTCATGAGTCTCCTCGATGCTTCTGCGTGGCTGCAATCTGACACTTGACGCCCCTTTGCACATTAATGAAGATTCGGGAGGCACTGAACTTCATTCTCGAGAAGTAGCACAATCGAAGCCAATAAAGCTCATGTTGACTTCGTTTATATGTCTTGTGCTATTCTTTTTATAGCTTGACAAATAAAACACTGAAGTCCCTTATTCATTCAACCAATAGCTAATTTTGAATGAACTGAAAAAAAAAATAGATAAATAAAAACTAACACCCCTTCCATTTTATTATTCGTACGATTTATTCATCAGGAATATAACTGCATAGCTATGTAAGATTTTTTGCACTTACGAATATCAATCATAAAAGGTTTTAAATCTGACGGTACAAGTGATTAGGAGGAAGACACATAACTTTATCAATTTGTATTGAAGTAAACATGAATACTTTCAAAGTGCGTAGTGCGTAAACAAAAAGTCTCCTGAGTTACACGTTGATGCATTGCATCATTTTCTTATATAGTAGCATTTACAAATTGCAATCTCATTGAAGTTAAAACTGAAGCTCTTCGTCGTAAACATGTTAATCAAAATATTTGCAAAAATAATAAACTAAATCTGGTCCCTCAATGAATAGGCAACAAATTTTCCGACTTCCATTTTCTCCTATGATTTCCACACTTCCTCGACCCCAGTCTGTTGTACTTCCCGACAACACTTTCAAGCTGTTTACCCGACTAAGAAAATTACGCATTATTAAAAAGGTACTTGGGAGCCGCTTCTTTCCGACTGTCTGTGTTGGACTACTTAATCAGGATTCCCTGAAAACCGAGGTCCTATGATAACTTTCAAAAATCAGCTGACAAAAAAACAAAACACGTATTTAAGTATAATGCATTAGTTATATGATAACTCCGCACTTACAAAATATGAAAGAGAGAGAGAGAGAGAGAGAGAGAGAGAGAGAGAGAGAGAGAGAGAGAGAGAGAGAGAGAGAGAGAATATATATAAATCATCCACGTACTTGAAGTAATTCATTACTTCACCAGTAAACTGATTTCATAAGATGTGGTTGTGTCAATAAAGGACAGAGGAACCACATTCAGCTCTAAATGCTAAATACAACTAAACCTTTAGAATAGAACATTACTATTCAAACGAATCTAGGCCGCTTTATACATGTGCTCTGCATCCTTTATTGTATCATGTCAACCGCACTGAGATATACCGAATCATTGCCTCCAACTCTAAAAGGTTTGCTAATCAACTTTTCTTTCGGACTCATTCGCAATCATATTTCATCACAACTTTAGGTTTTTCACCATCTTAATTCTTGATATTTCACATGTACAATCAAAACAAATCACTAACTTTGATTCCACAGGGGAGAACGTCTTTTGGCTCATTTCTTGAAAAAAAAACAATTTATTCCTATTTACCTAAAGAGGCATTAAGTACCGAGTGGTTGGTCCATTGAGGTGGGTTGCACTCAGGGTGGAGTAGGACGTTGAACTAAGTTGAAGACTTAGATAAAACCTGCTTAAGATAACGACCATTAAATTCACGGGCATATATATATATACATATATATATATATATATATATATATATATATATATATATATATATATATATATATATATATATATATATGTGTGTGTGTGTGTGTGTGTGTGTGTGCGCGTGTGTGTGTGAGTATGTGGGTGAAATTTTAAAAAAACATTAAGATTGCTATACTCAACACAGTAAGAAAGGGCTGATAAGGGAGGGGACTTAGTTTTAAACGGATTCCGCCTTTAATGCCACATCTCCAACCCTGTTTTGTCACGTTTTCTCTCTGTTTCTATATAATTTGGTGCATTTCCAAAATTGTAGACGAAATGAATCAAGGCTCATTTTCTGAATAATGATTTCTCACCATCCTGAATGTGATATGAGCGGTGGCCTTCCCAGGTTCACATGCCAGATGCTGTCGCTACAAACTATCTCGCGACTGACCATTACCTTGCTTCAAGTTTGCCATATAACCACCTCCATAGCTAAGCTAAGATAATTATCTACAACGTGAATGAATGAATGAATGATTTGAAGTTCTCTGGCATACTGATATCAAATCATTCATTAATTCAACGTGAATAGGTACTACTTGAAAGAAAAGGCAAGAGAGAGAGAGAGAGAGAGAGAGAGAGAGAGAGAGAGAGAGAGAGAGAGAGAGAGAGAGAGAGAGAGAGAGAGGGGGGGGGAATTTTTTTCTTCGGAAATACCCAAATCTATTATTATTATTATTATTATTATTATTATTATTATTATTATTATGACATGAAAAGTAATTAGTAGCAACGTTAAAATAAACAGTGTATGTCATAGGTAAACTATGATGAAAGATTCATGTCAACCTGTTCGACTTAAAAACATTCGTTGCAGGTTTGAACTTCTAAAGTTCCACCGATTCAACTATCTAATAAGGATTGGCCACTATCTGGCCACAGCTGAAATAGAATATTTAGAATGCTGTGTAGTATTGAGTCATATGATGGAGAAAGAAAATGGGTTAGAACTAACTGCATACTCAGTACTACCTACAGAGTGGTACAATCTGGGAAGATACGAATGCAAAGAGTGGTCAGAATTATGAAAAATCTCATGCAATATGCATAGAAAACAAAATGAACAACGGTGCCAATGATCAATATCCATATCATGAACCCATATCATGAACAAGAAATTTAATTAACTGCAAATCTTTGCAAAACAAATTAGGGTGAGAGTCAGCAGATGGAGGCCAGATAGAAAAACAATACTTAGGACAAGGTAGAATGTAGGAATTAAGACATTTCTTCATAATGGAATGACCACCAAAAACCTTAAAGGATTTAGTAAGCCAAACTTTTAGGTACTACATTGGATCTTTCTCTCTGGTTACGGTTCACTTTCCCTTTGCCTACACATACACCGAATAGTCTGGCATATTCTTTACAGATTCTCATCTGTCCTCTTACACCTGACAACACTGAGATTACTAAACAATTCTTCTTCACACAAGGGGTTAACTACTGCACTGTAATTGTTCAGTAGCTACTTTCTTCTAGGTGAGGGTAGAAGAATCTTTAGCAGTGGTAAGCAGCTCTTCTAGGAGAAGGATACTCCAACATCAAACCAATGTTCTCTAGTCTTGGGTAGTGCCATAGCCTCTATTCCATGGTCTTCCACTATCTTGGGTTAGAGTTCTCTTGCTTGAAGGTACACTCGGGCACACTATTCTATCTCATTTCTCTTCCTCTTGTTTTGTTAAAGTTTTTATAGTTTATATAGGAAGTATTTATTTCAATGTTGTTACTGTTTTTATAATATTTTATTTTTCCTTGTTTCCTTTCCTCACTGGACTATTTTCCCTTTGGGTTCCCTGGGCTTATAACATCCTGCTTTTCCAATTAGGTTGTAGCTTAACAAGTAATAATAATAATAATAGTAATAATAATAATAATTAATGAAGAAGCAGGCCGAATGTTTTCTAGGCCAAATGACATATCATGTGTATATACTGTACAGTAGTAGGAAAAGTTATGGGCCACGAACTCTACCCCGAGGACACCAGATATCACATTCCCATCCTCACTATGGTGCCCATCAACAATAATTCTTTGCTATCTATTACTTGAAAATTTATTAATAATTCCAAGAAAAGACCCAATTACTCCCAACTGTTTGAATGTGAAAACAAGGGGCTCATTAATAACACGGTTAAAGGCAGCACTAAAATCCAGGCCAACCATACCAACATCTTGACCACAATCAAGAGATTTCTCAACAACCTTGGAAATGGTAAGAGAGGCATTACATGCTTCAACGCCTTTTCAAAAACTAAATAGCGTTTGTTACCAAAAGACATAAAAAACTTTAGATAATAAGAGGAATGAAAATTGGGCGGTAATCTGCAGGGTTACCACAAATACATTTAGCTAATGGAGTAAAATCCTCAATTCCCCAACAAGTGCAAAAAGAACCTCTTCTTGCCAACTTACGAGAAATAACAGACATATAAGAAAATAAGAAACCAGCGGTCATTATTAAAAACAAGGAAAAATGCCCATTTGGGTCTACACTTCCATGAGCACCAAGGCTCATCAAGAGTGCTCTTTTTTTCACGGTCCCGAAAATCTAAATTAGTTAGTTCAGCCTCAGAAAACAGGAATGAGGAAGATTTAGTTTCTCATTACTCTGATTATTGTCAAACACATTAGCCAATATAGTGGCATTTTCCTTTAGACAGTGAGTGATAGAGCCATATGGTTTAAGAGAGAGAGAGAGAGAGAGAGAGAGAGAGAGAGAGAGAGAGAGAGAGAGAGAGAGAGAGAGAGAAATAAGGGCTGGTTATCTGTGGAGACGTGGCATTAGTGGGGAAATCCCTTTCAAACGAGGTCCACTCCCCTATTATCCCTTTTTTGCTGCGTTTATTATAGCTTATCAAGTATAAGAGTAGATAGAAGTTACTATATACATATTACATTATAAGGAGAGGTGTAAGCCAGGTTGGGTTTTGAGTGAGAAAGTAAGGCAGATATTGAAAGGCTTAATAAGAAAAAGCAGTCTAGATTAGACCAATACAGGAAAAAATGTATGGATTAGGTGCTTGTTAGGAAATAGATGTGGTAGAGCTTTAAAAATAAAAGGAAAATTCTTTATATGGGGTAAAAGACCCTTGAAAAAAGATTTGGAAGGCGTAAAGGATATAATATACAAGGTAATTGGTCGGGAGTGATAAAAATTTATTAAGACGAAAACAATGTGCGTAATAGAGCACAGACTGGAGAGAATCTAATTTAGTGAGAAAGAGAGTCTAATACAAAGAGATGTAGTAATCCTTCATGTGTATTCAATATAGCACCGTACATCTTATGCAATAGAAATAAATTATTTAAGGACATCAAAATTTTGTAAAACATTTCAATAACTGCTTGGATGAAAGTCGTTCCTCGATAATAAACATAAACTTGCTTTGAACCTTCCAATAGTTCTGTTTATTGCGATTGGAATCTGAAAACGCACAACTTAAATGGAGGATTCAAGCATAATACTGGCATTGATATAATGTAACAGGAAGATTAATATGTCGTATTCAATTATACAACAAAACTATATTTCCGATTAACTATTACCAATCCTTTCATGAGCAGATAAAAATATTGAGTATACTCAAATATGTACATGCTCCAACAAGATGCTTTCGAGGGTTACTACAAAGTTCATAAATAAGTACACGAAATACAATTGCAAAATGGCTGGGCCGTAAATTATAAATCTAATAATTAAGATTATTAGACACTTGGAATTCTTTTATTTTTTCGCCGACAACAGCGGAATATCAAAGAAACACAACGGGATCATGATTTATCGCAGCATACATCAATTTGGTCACTTCATCGCTTCGGTCAAGAACAGTATTATTGGAAAGAAGTCGTTCAGAAAAAAGTAATGTTTTCATGAGCAAATCTTTCATAACATACTGCAAGTTAAAACTCTCTCGTGATGAAGACGTAAAGCAATAATTTAAAGCAAGTCCCTCTTTGGCATATCAAGAAACTTTCTCTCGATCTTCCCCTGCATTCAATTATGTGCTCTATTTCACTACGAATTTCACGCCCTGTGAGCAAGGCCCTCAAATTATGTCCTCGAATTCGCCTCGCTTGTTTGTTCTTTAAACAGACTGACATCAAGTTTATGATTCCTCTGAATAATAATTCGATGAAGCCCTTCAGCAAACCAAACAAATGATCATAGAATTAGACTAACATTCTCATATTCGAGGAGGACAAGATGTGTTTGATTAATTTCGTCATATTAGATCATTATCTTCCTTTTATTAGAACATATGACACCATCAAAAGGGCCTTCTAGCGCTTTAAGAGTATAGATAAATACTCGCATATATCCTGACTACAAGTCTCAAGAGAATTCATAGAATACCAAAGATTTTACTATAATAAAATTAATAGTTTGAGACTGTTCCTTCGACATCATATAACTACTGGCAGATAAAAAGGGGAGAACTGTATATTGAAAAAAATATCTTCTAAAAGTGCATATATTATAAAACACATAAACTTAAAATCCGATTTCAAAAGGTAATGGGCCTAGTTTTTCCAATCCTAGAAAAATGAAAAGGAGGAGACGAACATTTTCATTTTGGTTAATTAATAGCGTTATTTTCAAACATAATCAAATTATTCGAAGAAATATATTCAACAAGTTACATGTTGAGTAATTTCAAAGCATCACCACACGCTGTATTATGAATGAAAAACACTAAGGAATATTACAACTACATTTATAGACAGATATTTAGAAGCAGTTGGGGGATTTCAATATCCTGTCTTTTATTGTAAGATAAATGGTGTATCACTTGCCTTTCGGTGGATAGTAACTATATAATCTATGTTCCTAAACTTTGGGTATACCATAGCATAGTTACTAGGCTATTCCCCAGTCTTGAATTTGACAACACACTCACGTTCACTTCATTTCCTAACTAATTTTCCCCTTATCGTTTCGTTATATGTTTTCATCATATGCATGAGGCTTTCTTCATCACTATTCATAATCATTAAATGTGTGTACATTATTATTATTATTATTATTAGTAGTAGTAGTAGTAGCAGTAGTAGTAGTAGTAGTAGCTAAGCTACAACCCTAGTTGGAAAAGCAGGATACTATAAGCCCAAGGGCTCCAACAGGGAAAAATAGAACAGTGGGGAAAAGAAATAAGGATTTAATAAACTATATAAAAAGTAATAAACAATTCAAATAAAATATTGTAAAAACAGTAACAACATTAAAACAGATCTTTCATAAACATAAACTATAAAAAGAGACCTATGTCAGCCTGCTCAACATAAAAACATTTGCTGCGAGCTTAAACTTTGAAGTTCTAACGACTCAACTACCCGATTAGGAAGATCATTCCACAACTTAGTCATAGCTGGAATGTTACTTCTTCTAGAATACTGTGTAGTATTGAACCTCATGAAGGAGAAGGCCTGTAAAAACCTAACTACCTACCTAATATTACGAACAAGGTGATACTGTCCGGGAAGATATGAGCGTAAAGGATGGCCAGAATTAGGAAAAATCTTATGCAACATGCACAACGAACTAATTGAACGACGATGCCAGAGATTAATATCTAGATCAAGAGTTAAAAATTCAATAGACCTTACATTCCTGTCTAACAAATTAAGATAAGAATCAGTGGCAGAAGACTAGATGGGAGAACAATATTGGAAACAAGGTAGAATGAAAGAATTAAAACACTTCTTCCGAATAGATTGTTCACCGAAAAACTCACAAGACTTTCTCAATAAGTCAATTTTCTGTGCAACTGAAGAAGTCATAGACCTATTGTGTTTCTCAAAAGTAAATTTCCTGTCGAGAATCACGCCTAAAATTATAAGTCATATAGAATTAAAAAAAAACATTATCAATTCTGCGATCCGGATGTTGAGGAGCACCGTCCACGACCTACTTACAATTATACCGTGCACTAATTTTAGCAAGATCTCTATTGAAGGATTCAGCAGCAACAGGAACATGCAGGAGATGGAATTAATGCAGAGATTGGCATCATCTGCATATGCAACGAGCTTATTTTCTAGCCAAACCACATGTCATGCGTATATAGTATGAAAAGTAATGGCCAAGAACACTACCCTGAGGAACACCAGATATCCCATTCCAATACTCACTATGGTACCCATCAACAAATCTTTGCGACCGATTACTTAGCAATTCAATGATGATACTAACCCACCTACTCCCATCTGTTCAAGTTTGAAAACAAGGGCCTCGCAATTAACACTATAAAATGCAACACTAAAATCAAGGGCAACCATACGAACTTCCTGACCACATTCAAGGGATTTCTGTACAGAATTGGAGATTATAAGAAGGGCATCACATGCTCCAAGGCCTTAACGAA
>NC_090757.1:82408750-82443750 GCF_036898095.1 Palaemon carinicauda
ATGCTGGCTGTGAAACAAAAAAAAAAAATGATAAAATGCAATAATAATTACAGTTATGTGACCTTGTGCAGTGGTAGGCATGAAAATGGAAGCAAATGGACAAATCATAATATACAAATGACAAAATAAATCCATGAACAATAATTTAAATGTAAACTAATGATACTAAGATGGTTCCTCAAGTTTATCAACCTGGGGAGACACCAAGGCCACATTGATATTTTTTCATGCAACTTAGATTAACCTACTGACTATGGCTACGTGTTATGTACATGACATTGTGCATTGAGCACTAATGTCGGGAGACCCCATCTGCTACTCTCTTATCTGAGCTCTTTATGCACTCAACCTTCCTGTTGCAGTTCTGGAGGTCTATGCCCCACCTAATGAGCCCTTTATTCTTATTATGGAGCTTAGTCATGTATGTGAAAAGGTTATGGGCTGTTAGGACTGTCAGTGGGAACACATAGTCAGTAGGATAGGATCCAAGATGCTCAAGAGATGAGCCCATGACTAAGAGCTCATTCTCTAGAGTTTGGAGTTTTTCCCATGACAGGAAGAAATTTATGATGCTGTCTAAGTGGACCATACAGTTGGGGCTTCCTGCTAGCACCTTGTTCTTTAGCTCCTTGAAGCAGCTAGGTGCACTTTTAGAATTAAACGGCGCTGCTTGATACTGGTGAAGCCAAGAATGGGTAAAGAGTATGGTCAGAGGTCGTGACTCCTCTGCCACGAAGTGGATACCCTGGTCCCATTGAAATGTGGCTGTGAAGCCAAACCAATAAAAGAATTGTGTTAGTTCTGTGACACTTATAGATAGGATGAGTTGGAGAGATGCCCTCGGCACAACTTGCTTTGAATTATCGCTGACTTGGGAAGGATGGCACGAAGCTGCATAAGCCTTAACTCTCATCTGTAAGCTTGGTCAGAAGAAATGAGGCTGGATCAGTTGGGTAGTGAGCTTCACACCAAAGTGTCCTCCCAGTCCTTCATGGGCCATGCATAGCACCAACAACCGGAGGTTACAGGAGACAACTACTTGCCGATGCAGGGCCCTAACGGCCTCGTGAAAACCTCGGGTGATTCTGAGGGGCCCTTCATCCTTCAGCAAAAAGTCCTCCTTAGAGGGATTACTTATTCCCACGTCGTTAGAGTAGGTGGGTCCCCTGTAGTCTTCCAGCCTCTCGTCCAAATTCTCGAATCTGATGAGCTCTATCAGGCTCCTTAGGGTTTCTGGGCTGGTGGGTTCTTCCCCTTTTGCCTAATCTCAAATCTCTGGCCTGGTGTTTGAGGTAGCCCTATCACCATTTGTGTTAAGTGGCACAGCTTCATCTGAATTTATATCTAGGGTACAAGGCTCAGACTCATTGTTGCAGGAGGAAGACTCTTTGGCCTCCTCCCTTAACCAAGGTATTTCCCCAAGGTTAATATCAGCTAGCCATTTATATTCTGCAGTAGATGGTGTCCTCACAGTTCGGGGCTCTGGTTTGGCAGCCTTCATGCACCTGAGGGGCACTCGCTGTACACCCTTCATGGGCACTTGACCCAAGGGCATGTCGCAACCCTCATGTCTAAGATTGCTCCCTACCCCTTGTCTGCACCTCTTGGTGAGCTGGGGCATGGTTACCTTCAACTCCACTGAAGAGGGTTCCTTGGTGACTCCTTCAAGGTACTGAACCTTCCTGCAGTTGTCCTGCTGGACTTTGGTACCATTGGGTTGAGGTGGCGAGTTATTGAGCCATGCTAATTTAATGCCCATTTCCAGCATCTTTAATTCATGCGCTCTTGCTCTTTCCTGCATTTTTAATTCATGCTCTCTCGCTCTCTGTCTTCTCCCATGCTCAACGTTTCCCCGAGTATTAGGTTTATTCATGAGTTCCCGCACAAACCTTCGCAATGTGTCTTCCTTGTATCCTTATCGTTCTGCCAACTCCACAAACCCACGGATCCCAGCAGCAATTATTTTGCTAATTCCCTATGGGGACAGCGACCAGACCAAACTCAACAGCTGAAGGTACGGTGTTGACCATGTAAGAAATTACACTGATGGGAAGGATGCTCTAGCTCACGTAAGAGCCTCACAAGAAAAAGGATGAAGACGGAGCTGGGTAAAATACACAATGGCTGTAAAAAATATCCTCTCGGAAAACAACTGTCACCGAATAGCAAGTTTTGCAAATAATTGGACAGGAGCCTAACTTGAAAACCAGGAAGCACGCCAATGGGTGGGCATGTAGGCTATCTGGTTGCAAGGCGTCCAAAATAAATAAACAACTAGACAATATAAAAAAAAAAGAAATGGGGTCACAGCAATTGGTGATTCTTTAAAACATAGATAAAATAGAAATCACAGCGATGGGTGATCCTGTACGCTTGACTTAAAAAAAATATGGAATCACAGCTATGAGTGATCCTGAATGCTAGACATAAAAAGTGGTATCACAGGAGAGGGTGATCCTGTATACTAGACTTGGAAAATGGAATCCCTACGATGGGTGACCCTCTATGCTAGACATAAAAAAAATGGAATCACAACGATGGGTGATCCTCTATGCTAGACATAAAAAAAAAAAATGGAATCACAATGATGGGTGGTCCTCTAAGCTAAACATAAAAAAAAAAAGAATGGAATCACAACGATGGGTAACCCTCTATGCTAGACATAAAAAAATTAAGTCACAACGATGGGTGATCCTATATGCTAGACAATGAAAAATGGAATCAGACCCATGGGTTTGTAAAAATGTGTGGGTGCGTTCCTGCAACACCACCCCATGCAACTCTGCGACTTAAAGCAAAGTTTGTATTTATATCCAAAGTATGATAAATCAAATAAAACAAAGAATGTCACTGAGCTTGCTTATTGCTTCGCAAAGAAAAATCAACCCCTTTACATATTTTTCCTTCAACAAAAATGAATTTAAAGAATTACACATCCCAAATATCTTATCTATATAATGGTATACCCTGACTGAAAAATAGAATTGAATGTGATATCTTGAATCCTTTATTTATTTTCAACACTGTTCACAAACTCGTACAAAAGTTATTCCTTCTAAATCCTGTACATAGAAATTATCCCACAAAATATTAAAAAAAAAAAAAACGAAATTAAATGCCACTAACGATAAAAAAAAAAAATCGAAATGATAAGGGATGCAACGTTTTCTTGCCATCACCCAACACAAAAATTATGCCCTCACTGCCGTAAAACATTTACGTGAATCATAAGCCAGAGTTTCGATATAAGACCAGCCTGTTTCCTCGCACTAAAGATAGATGTTAAATCATTCCATTCACCAAAATTAACGATTATTATGTGCGTGAACCACTTACCAACGTGCAATAATTCGGCCAAAATCTCAAGTCTGCGCTGTTGTTACGTAGAATTTCGTAAAAAAATAACAAAGCTAATAATAACAGACAATGACCATGGCTTTGTTTGGAAACACGGCTCCGAGCGGAGTTACTTAGGTTCGCCCCTCTGGAAATTAACGCATGTTTAGCCTAATAAGTTTTCGTAAAATTTCTAAAACCACTCATTTTTGACACAAAATTAAACATCCACTTACTGATAACTGTTAATCAATGTGATAACCGTCGCTCAAAACGAACAAAAGGCAAATTTGTCGCAGACGGTTGGCTATTCTGCTAAACGAAGCTGAAGCCTACCACGTGGTTTTAAAATTAAAAGGTTTCGCGGTGAAAACGGAAGCACAAATAAACAAAATTTTAACCCCCAAAAAGAAAATGCTTTGGCTGTTTTCTTCCACGGTTCCAACTCCACTGATAAAAGAATTTACTTTAAAGGGAAATTGAGATTCTTCTCGTCACTATAGACAGAAAAGGAGGAGATTTTTACTTTAATAACAATAACTTGAAATTTTTATCTTCGCGAATCCTGGCAAGGTCTCCACTTTGTTACGCCCGGCCTTGTGAGTCCGGCCTTTAGAACTCAGGGCATGAACAAAAGAACAATAAAAAGGTTGCCAGTCAGCAATAAGACAATGCTTACTTACAATAAGTATATTTATAATAGTATTTAAGCGAATAAATAATAGAATGAGGAGCACAACCGATAACTATATTCTAATTAAGTCATCTGGATCTTCACGTGGAGTTAGACAGACCATGGACGACTGCAGCACTGCAAACAGTCTCCTTCCCTGGAAAGGGAAATAAATTAAATTATTAACTAATCACTTTACTTCTACAGGCTGAGAACACGATGAAGTCGTGTGGTTAAAACTTTTAAGAAAATAAAATGCAAGTGCAAAACTTAGGAACTTAAAACACTATCACATGGGAATTAATACTGTCACAGGGTGAATTAATTAAGGTTAGGAGAAAAGGGCACACATGGTTGGGATATAAGGATGGGATAATAAAGGTTCAGTGGGTAGGATCTTTTGTTAAGGATAAAATGAAAGAATGGGATGTGATAAAGCAGGGAGACAGAAGGCTGGACAAGGATGATGAGGATGAGGCTCTCAAAATACAGATATCCTACCTCAATAAAAAGAAGTTTGAAGTAGTCTGTCCCCTCCCTTATTGATAGCGTATCACAAGTCCTGCTTCCGTGAAGGTTGAAAAGAATGATAACCCCTTTCAGCCCAAAATTGGGAGGGGGGGGGGGGGTGCGTTGTCATTGGCCTGACTGCTGTCCCATTAGTCATCGGCTTTGGTCTCGTCTCCCGACAACCACCATCAGTAGGCCTCCTCCTGACTTCTCCCGGGTTCCCTTTATGGCGGCATTAAGCGGTCACATGTCTGAAATGAGACCTCAGGGGAGTAGATGGGTATATGATGGGTGAACAGGTGGTGAGGCTCTGTGTAGGGTCCCAATGCTTTTGGCATTTCAACTGGTCTTTGCTGGGGGGTCTTTTGTTTGAAAAAATGGCGCAATGACCGTTGCAAAAAACAATATGCACACACACGCACACACACACACACACATATATATATATATATATATATACATATATATATATATATATATATATATACATACAATATATATACCTTATGATATTTATTTTTTTATAATAATAATAATAATAATAATTATAATAATAATAATAATTATTATTATTAATAATAATAGTAATATTATTATTATTATTATCATTATTGACAATCTTAAACGCTTATATGAAAAATCAAAATGCCTCAAGCCCAAGTTCTGCAAGGGAAAGTAGCCTAAAATCCAGTGGATATGGATAGTTGAATATTAAACTATATATGCAAATTGACCAAAAAAGTTAATTGTAATAACAGGGCTGTGTTTTGATTAAGGTTTTGAACAAATTCAGTATTGATAGGATTTTGTGTATTGTTAGGATATGTTTTTGGAAAGGTATGAAATTATCCATTAAAGAACAAGATGGCACAGTTTAATTATATTCAAGAATTTTTTAATAACCCATATGTTCACGAAGCGTCAGAAGCTAATGTAACTAAAGCTCAGTTGCTCTATTTTAATGACATGAGGTGGCCATGCTACGAGTGGAATTATTAATGCCCAAATGAAGTATCTAGCCTTAGAAGCGTTGATAAATTCGGGAAAGTTGTCGGAAGAAAATATTGTAGCAACTCATGAACTGTTGGAGGAGGCTGAAGAAGAATTTTTAGCGAAGCAAGGATCTTTTGACCCACAAATTGTAAGCATGAAAGCAGATATGTGATGTAGAGGCTTAGATTCGTCGAATTGCAGCGAAGGAGAATTAGTTTAAGTTGAAGACGATGGCAGAACAAGAAGAAAGAGAGAGAAGACGAGAAGAAATGGAAGCAAGACGAGAAGAAAGACAGTCTAAAGAAGCACGACAGGCGAAGGAAATAGAAGCAAGACAAGAAGATGAATCCAGAGAGATCGCAAGACATGCGAGGAGGATGGAGTGAATAAGAAGAAAAGGAGTAGGAAGAGGCAGGAGACATTGCACGACATGTGAGGGAGTTGGAGCTTTTGAACGCGCGTGCACAGTCGGCAACGCACACAGAGGCGACCCCTGCTATACATGATACCATGCTTAATGTGGCAAACGTCCAGAGGTTAATTCCAAGGTTAAGAAATGAAGCTCCGGATGAGTTTTTCGATCATTTTGAAATGGTCACATCAACGATGCAATGACTCGAAGATAAATGGTCTGTGTTATTGCAGACTGTACTGTTTGGGAAAGGACACAGTGCTTACTTGTCCTTATCTCAAGACCAGAGGAAGGAGTATCAAAAATTGAAGAGGAGCATGCTGCAAGTGTATCAGATGACCCCTGAATATTATAATAAAAGGTTCCGAAGTTTCAGGAATGACGAGAAAATTACTTTCGTGGATTATGCTTATAAGGTAAGACGATGTTTAAAGAGATGGACAGAGGCTGCTAATGTGAGGGAGATGGCTAATTTAGAAGAATTGATAATACTAGAACAGTATCTACAAGGAATTTCTGAACATATTCAAATGTACTTGAGAGAGAGGTGAAGAAACTTGATAAAGCCGCTTCACTGAGTAAATATTATAATATTATCAGTCGTAAACCTTCCTCGGGCATGGAGTTTCAACCGTCACTCCGACCAAGTGTCAAGTATCCACCGAACCATGAAAACCTATTCAGTAATAACTATGTGAAGAAGTTCAACAGTTACAGCAGAACTAGCACTGGTACTGTTCCTAAGCCGAATGTGATAGTACCACAACAGCATTCATCGAATCATCCTCCTTCAAGTATCGTGGAAGACGTGCAGAAAGTTAATATTGTCTGTTTTAAGTGTGGCAAGAGAGGCCATATCAGTAAGGAATGTTGGTCGAATTAACCGAAAGCAGTCGTCCAGAATGCAAAAACGAAGAAACAATTGGGAAAGATCGAAGAGGAAAATAAAGCAGCCAACATTTACACGACAAACAGGACAAACCCAAACAGCATGGATACCTTTAAACTATATATATATATATATATATATATGCAGGTATGTTAGCAGCAATAGAAGGGAGTGAGTGAACCCTGGTCAGAATATTGCACAACACAGGTTGTAACCAAAGTGTGGTAGTATGAGGAGTGCACCCGTTGGTGGAACAGTCTTTCACAGGAGACTCGGTTATTTTAAAGGGAATAGGAGGTGTAGAAGTTATCCCTATTTGCCGTTTGAAACTGTTATGCGAGTTGGTGACAGGTAATTTTGACTTTGTGGTAAAGGATTCATTGGCTGTCGAAGGAGTAGACGTCTTGCTAGGTAATGAGGTTGGTGGAGCGTCGTTCGTGCCTTGTCCCAATGTAACGGAGAAACCATTGAAGTACAGTCCTACGACTGAACTAGACAAGGATTACCCGTATCTGTTTCCTAGTTGTGTGATGACTAGAAGTATGATGAAGAAAGTGGCTGTGGAAGAAGAAAATGAAATCAAAGAAGCGATGAACTTGGAGGATTTGTTTTCCGAAGAAGAGGATTCCCTTGATGGTAAGCAAGAGGAGAACTCTCAAGTAAGCCCGAGCAAAGAGCAATGACCGACAAGTAGACAAGGTGAAAAAGAAAAAATGGATCTGGAAGAAATAGAAAACTCAGCGTTAGAAGTAGGACAAGTGAGTAGGAAAAGGCTGATAGACTTACAACGGAAGGATGCAACATCAACAGAGTTATTGAACCGTGTAGTGGATGAGACGGAGGCACAGCAGTCTCCGACCTGTTATTATCTTGAGGATAGGTTGCTTATGAGGAAGCATAGACCCACCGATATCTATGGGAATGCCGAATGAGGGATATATTGTCAGATATTAATTCCCACACCGTTGATAAGACAAGTGATTGCTGTAGCGCGTGAGACAGCACATATGGGTATAAGAAATACCATGGAAAAGATTATGAAACACTTTTTCTGGCCAGGTAGGCATAAGGAAGTTAGCCAGTATTGCCGTCATGTCACATTTGTCAGATGGCTTGAAAGCCAAACGAGTACATTAAGAAAGCTCCCTTACACCCGATTGAAGTGAAAGGAGAACCATTCAGCAAGGTAATGATCGATATTGTGGGACCTTACCAAGGACGACATAAGTCATGAATATATGTTAACCTTGATGTGTTCAGTGACGAGATACCCAAAAGCCATACTTGTCAGGAACATCAGCGCCAAAATAATTGCCCAGAAGTTACTAAACTTTTTTACTAAGTTTGGTATTCCGGAAATTGTTCAAAGTGACCAAGGAACCATTTCACGTCAAAATTATTACAGGGCATAATTAAACTGTTGGATGCAAAACAACAACCATCAACTGCTTATCATCCGGAGACCCAAGGTGCATTATGGAGGTTTCATCAAACTTTAGAAAAGTATGTTAACGAAGTTCTGCAACAAAACGGGGAATGAATGGGACATCGGACTACCGTTGATGTTATTTGAGGTACGTAATGCTTATCAAGAAAGTATGCGATGTAGCCAGAACAAAATGGTATTTAGACAAGAAGTGCAAAGACTGGTTAAAATGTTAGTAGAAAAATGGAAGGATCGAGAAGAAATGGATAGAGAATATGTCAAGGATTTGAGGAAAGGAAACGGTGAGTTAAAGAAATTTTCCTTAAAAGACATGAAAATGAATCAAGGATGAGCGAAGAGAGGTTTGGTATGAAGAGTACGATCAGACAGGTTATGGTAAGACAACAGGTGTATGTCTACTCACCAGAAAGGAGATTCCCTCTCACCAACGAGTTCTAAGAACCCTTCCAGATTTTGGAGGAGAGCAGTGACCGGACCTACATTATCGAAACACAAGGAAAAAGGAAAAATCTGAGGAGGGCCATATTAACTTCGAAAACAATACTTCAAGCACTGGATTTCAACAAGAAATTCCTTATCCATGTGGATGCGTCGGATAATGGGATTGGAGGTTTCTTATTGCAAGAAGAAGACGCAGACAGAATTCTTCACCCTGTTTGTTTCATGTCGTCAAAGCTGAAGAAGCAGCAACAAGTCGACTCGACAGTTGAAACGGAACTGCTGGCCCTGATCGCAGCGATAAAAAAGTCTGTAATGTACGTGAATCGACCACAAAGTGAAGAGATTACGGTGTATTTGGATCATCATCCTTTAACATTTTTTAATAAGATGAAAAATAATAATCAAAGGTTAACTAGGTGATCATTATGTTTACAGCCGTACTGTATTAATTTAAAGCATATATCAGGTAAAGATAACGTGGTTGCAGATTATATATCTCGGGCTGAATCGATGGATTCAGACCCGGAATAAATAATCTTTTTTGGGGGGAGGTGTATTTTACAAAGCTGGTCTAGTGTAGAGTAAATATAATAGTTTATTCATGATTTATTTATCTATTTCATCTGCAGATAGAAGAGGTGAGTTCCTCATGTGTATGTAAATTATGTAAGACTTTTATGGTTAATTTCATTGTATTCTTTATTCAAGTCATTATATGTAAATTTATGTTGTTTTTACGAATTAACTTTTCATTTCATGTACTTTGTTACGAAGTCATTAGGTAAGCTGTTTGAGAGTGTTATGTGACCATACGAGATAGGGACAAGGGCTTATGTAATATTCTTTTACATTTTTATGAGGTATTGCATCATGTTTGTGAGAAAATACATAATTCTTATATGCCAAGTATTTTGGAAGATTCTTGAGGGCCCTAGTGCTGGAATTTATCTTTTTTTTTATTTTGAGGACAAACGTTGGGAGGAGCTAGCTCAGAGAGAGCCGTCTCATATTGCGTCGGTACGACTTCGAGGGAGTGATTTTTGGCAACCTTGCGCCCTTGGGCCAGCCCCCACACTTCCACATCTCGGACCTGGAACATTCTGGAAGTAGTTAAGTCTTATATATGCACCTCCAGGGCTGCATAGCAGCAGTAGAGAAGCAGCCGTCCTGTGAAAGAGCCAAAGTGCCTCCCTCACTATCTCTCTCTCCAAGTGCCTATAATGCGTCCTCTCCTAAGTGATTTTGTGCCAAGCGCTTAACGTGTGTTAAAACGTTGTTGCAAATTATCTAGGTGATTTTAAAATTTATTGTGTTTGGGTGAGTGATACTATTGTGTAAAGTTTTGTGACTGGTCCTGAAGTAACGTGAAAGGTATTTGTATCGTTATCTGGTTAATTATATTCATTGAGTGTTAAGACTAATTAAATAGTTTGTAAAATACAATTTCTAGTGAAACAAGTGATTGTATAATTTTCGTAAGTGTTATTTCCTTTGTCATAGTCTAAGGTTTATTCATATTTAATATATCAAGTCAAGTGATTATACAATTTTCAGATCCTAACATTTTGTCTTAATATAGGTTTTGTTCAGACTTAATATTCCTAGTGATTCATCTTTGTTTTTATGTAAATTCTTTCAAAGAATATATATCTATTTTTGCAAAGAGTGTATTATTCCAATCCCCAGTGTTTAATTTTGTATTGGCTCGTACCCCTGTTAAAGAATCGAAGTAAGAGTTGTTTGAATAATTCTTAATAATAATTACCCAGTGTTGTTATGAGTGTACTTAACAGACCTTTGCATGTTCTGTGTTTTGTATATTGTGGTCTGTGAGTTATGTAACCGTCTTAGAGCTCAGTTGTTAATATTTTCAAGAGTATCAGATTTAATGTAAAAACAAACAAGTGAGTTTGAAACTGGAGAGGTTGTATAGCTTGCCAGCCGTAATTTATATATTACATGTTTGGTTTCCAGATATGGGACCATCGTATATATATATATATATATATATATATATGTATATATATATATATGTATATATATATATATATATATATATATATATATATATATATATATATATACATATATATATATATATATATATATATATATATATATATATATATATATATATATATATACATATATATATATATATATATATATATATATGTATATATATATGTATGTATATATATATATATATATATATATATATATATATATATATATATATATATATATATATATATATATATATATATATATATATATATATAAAACAGAAAGCAACACTTTTGAATGCGCGCATTTTGAACCATATGATATGAAACAAGATTCTTTATTGCATCCTTTTCATAGGGTACATAAGTAACAAGAAAATCCCATAGGATTTCGTAACAAAGAAAAGAGCTAGGTTTCAAGTGGTAGGGATTAAATAATTGCACAGTAAAAGTGAGAGGAGGTGATTTAACAAATCAAAACCAAATTGAAAACATGATTAAGCCATGAAAATGAACGCTTGTTTTGTTTTACTTCCTTCATAGTTAATAGCTTAAAGTGAGAATTTAATCTAATAGTCAACAAATAAGATATTCCCCAAACCTTTTTCTTTCAGATGAAGACAAGCTAAATTTGGATAGAGAAGTCTCCCCTGACCTTTCATCTGTAGAAACACATGAAATATCGCCGTTGGCTATCACGCTCTCAAATGTTATAGTCTTAATTTGAATAATAGCAAGGTACACAAACGGACACACGGCAATGGTATCGGATCAAATAAATCTGTAAGAGAAGTTCACCCATCATCCTTGTGTAAGTGTAGAGAAAAAGGAAAGGAGAAACCCATGTAAGTGCAAGAATATAATCAAGAGAAATGAAAGTAACGTGACGACAAACATGTTTAAACTGAAGTAGAAATTAAATTGATTAACTTAAACTTACGAATATACTCAGAATAATGCGAAGTTCTAAGTTAAATAGACATGAAAACAAAGCTAAACTGAAATAAATTCTACATAAAAACCTGATCAATGTAACATAGAATGCTATTATAGTAATGGTTTTAAATCTAATTGAAATTCACAGGTGAAATTGAGAAATATCTGATTTAAAAAGTTGCAGATAATGTGATTAATTTGGTTCAGAAGACCAGAATGAAGCAAGTATAAAACTGAAAATATATAATTTGATATAATTCAAATTTGAAACCATAAAAGGAACTGAACGAGAAATATTTCATCATTATTTGAACATATTGAAATTATGTCAAAATAAACCTAAAGTAAATAAAAGTCAAGTTTGAAAAGCTAATCATCCAAAGGGCGAGTGGGAGAATTTGAATCAACATAGAGAACAATATACTTGAAAAAATACAGATGAATATAATGGCGCAGCCTTTAGGCCTAACAGGAGCTGAAATAGACCTGGAGTAATAGGTATCACTAACCTGGAGTGAATTTGACTTGGATGTAATAAGATTCTTTCATGAAATTTGTGTACTAGGAGGAATTTTCTCTTTAATTCATTTTGGAATATCAAAGAGAATTTTGATATTATTTACTTGCACTACTTTAAGATTAAGTGTCACCGAAATACCCTTATCTAGTCATTGCGAAAGAAAATATGCATGATATTAAAATAAGAATTAGGAATACAATAAAAAAAGTAAACTTATTTTCCTCATGGTTATTTCATTCTCTTTTTAAGTGCACAACATAGGAAAAACAGATATAAGTCAATGATGTATGACTTCTGGAATTAGAGGAGAAAGCATGTAGAATAAAATATTATTATTATTATTATTATTATTATTATTATTATTATTATTATTATTATTATTATTATTATTATTATTATTATTATTATTATTATTATTGATCAAAAACTGAAGGTTGTCAACGAGGAATTAACCTAATCTACGATTTACAAAGTAATCTACTGAACTAAAGTGGCTATATGAACCGGAGACGATAAATCAAAATGTAAGTAAAGGTAATTTAAGAACAAAATTTCGTTTTCAAGTTAGCAAACTCTTCTTAAACTCATGACCACCAGTATCAATAACATTTGCTGGAACAAACTAGGGATGGCGTTCTTGAAGATGTGCATGAATTGATATGCTAGAACGAAACACCATTGCGGTAGCTTTGTTGAATTGAGATTCTTAGTTCTTAAATTACCTTTACTTATATCTTGATTCATCTCCTAATTTATATAGGCACTTTTCTTCATCAGAAGATTGCGTTACAAATTTCAATGTAGGTTTGTTACCCAGTGACGACCTTCAGTATTGAATAATAATAATAATAATAATAATAATAATGATAATAATAATAATAATAATAATAACCTTTTTGGGCTCAAGCCATGTCGTCCTGATGGAAGTTCCTAAGGTAGCTTCAAAAGGATATAATATATACTGCAGTGATATTCCCAGAGAATTAACCTTCAGGTTCCAGAATTCTAACTCCTGGAGCGAATATCCTTAAAATTTTCTCAAGGATATCGCATAAGAACAGAGGACGCATTCTTGACACGTCTCATAGCAATCTCTACCCTAAATAGTGTTAACGCTTCGAGGGGGACGTGGCAAAAGAATAGAAGGGGGCCGTAACAAGGTTACCCCCGTTCCCGTACCAATATTGACCACCATCCCAGCGCCATTCCAAAGGATGGCGGACATTCTTAATTTTGTAGCGATTTCGCTTAGTGGTGTTCCCTGTGATCTAACTTTTGATAAATTTTCAAGGATTTATTAAGCATTCTCCGACTTCTTTCGCCTTCAGAAAGTTGAGTATTGGGTCTTTACAATGAATAGTTTTTCAGCTCCCTTTTCACAGTGAAATTTGTGTAATTTATTGTGTTTAGAGCTAGCCTGTACCGGAGGCGCTATGAGCGCTGTCGTTCGTTGGGCATGTTATTTAGATAGCAGAACGACTTCCCGATTTTTTAATAGCTTCATATATCATTATTTAGTTATTTTATTATGTTACCTATTTAGGCAATATATTCTTGTAAAGATATTTACATTGTGCATATTTTTCCTTTCTATGTCGATCGTATAGTTAGAGTCTCGGTCAGTGAGGTAACCGAGATCTCGTCTTGCCTAGGTTCCTAACCTAGGCGTGTTATTATACGTTAGACACTCCCCGGTTACCCTTGTGTACGGTGATTTCAATTATGCAGAGATAGGTATCTCTTTTAATTGGATGAACTTTACCCCTCTCAAAAAAGGGAGTTTAAGGGTAATCCCTCTTCCCTCTGAGTGGCTACAACCTTAGCGGGTCGGCCTCGAATTTTTAATTCAGGCATGACTTTCCTAGGGTTTTTTCTGCCCTTCCTCCGTAACCGCAGATGCAGGTTTTTGGGGTTTTGGCCAGAATCTCAGAGTATTTAGTCTGTGGTTGGTAGCTACCTGGCAAGATGAATAGAATTCTTTTGCTACGTTAGGCTACCGACATAGGAGGCTAGACCTCCCTAGGACACTCCTGAAGGGTCTGTACGATATGACCCTTCTTCCTGTGACCTAGCAGACTAGTCCTGTGCTAGTGGACCCTAGGCTGAGGAATAGAATTCTTCTTATGCTTAGGGGACACTGGGTGCTACCAACCTCTTATTTGTATTAATCTAACCCTAGGCTAAGGAATAGAATTCTTTAGCCGCCTGGGATAGTTCTAATACAGGAACGGAGTTGTTAGGTGGGACAGGACAGGCTAAGGCCGGCTCCTGTTGTATCTTTCACAGGACCCTCTTTTCCCTTCCCTTCTATCCCTTATGTTGGCGATCCCGGCAACCTTACTGTTGCCGGTGGGTTGCCGGGATCGACCATACTCCCCCTCTTACAGTTGATAGCTGCCAGCCGGCAGTCTTAACATCTGTTGGCCGGCAGTAATGACAGCTGTGAGCTGCTGGCCGGCAGTCATGGTGACTGCTGGCAGGCAACTAGGGCAGCTGCCAGCTGCCAGCTGCTGGCCATGTTGGCTGTAAGTGGGAAGTCCCTTCTGTTTATAGAGGTTCTTCAGTTCTTTCTTGATCTGCTAGCAATAATGGCTAATGCCGGGGTGCTGCCTACCAGGCCGGCACAGAATGGTCCCTGCTCAACCGGCAGCACGCCGACTGTACTAGTACTGCCGGCCGGCAGTACTGGCCAGCGGTGCCAGCCGGCAAAGTTTAGACAGATCATTGCCGGCGACAGTACTGTAGCTGGATGGAAGCTTGAATTTTATATTCTCCCCTTCCATTTGAACCTTCTTTCTGGAGAAGATAGTAATAGTAGACTTTTACATCCCTTTTACTGTATATATGTATACAGTATTAGGTAGCTTGTTCTCCATGCTATCTCTTTTTCTTTTAGCTAGCAGGCTAGAAGTGCTAGAATTAGCTAGCTATGCCGACGACATGCTGGCTGTACCACAGTATATGTTTATACAGGTAGTTAGTATTTCTGCAGTATAGGATATACTGCAAATAGAAAGCTTCTGTATATTTTATGCTAGTAGTGCTTTTCCAATATATTTGAAAATCCTACCCAAATATTTGTGGAACCCAATCTCATATTGAAAAAATTTAATTCTTCAATATTCTGATTAGTAATCAGTCTTCAGATTTCCCTGCAATATTAAAATTTTAAGGACTGGAGATTACACTCCTAACCCTTAAAGGGCAGAGCCCTTATCCTCGAGTCTCCATGATTAGGAAACTCTATGTTTTAATCTTGTAAGGGGGTTCACAGCAAATAAGTTGGGTGGGATATATACAAATATATGTCTTTCCTTTCCATACTATATATAATTATACAGTAGCCAGTATATTGCAATATAGTGCATACTGCAAATAGAAAACTACAGTATGATTATACAGTAACTATTTCTAGCATATCTTGGGTATCCTCATGTGAGCTTATGCTGCAGCCGCTCTTACATTGAAGGAATAGTGTTTTTTCGTTAAGCTGACTGAGAAATCAGTCTTCCGTACCCCACAGTATTTAGTATGAAAGGGACAGTGAAGTATACACTTCCCTATCCCTAGGGGTTAGAAAACTCCTTTTTCAGTTGGAATTCCTTCGAAAGGAAATTCCTATCACTTAATACTGAGGGGAGGTACCAGCATTTGCTTGCAAAGGATACACAAGTATGTGTCTCCTACTATCCCTTTATAGCTTGCTATCCTAAGCTATTCTGTTAAGATATGATTTATTGGTTATCAGTGAGATAATCAATCGTATACTCATTCTGTTTTCCTTTCTTTACAGGAGGAACGCCAATTGTCATGTGTTGCAGTCTTCTGCAATACTAAGAGTAAGTGTTTTTACGGACATAATGCATGCAGGTTTCATGCCCCCTGTAATATTATTTCCGAACACCTGCAGTATTGGAACCCGCAGGCCTGCAAAGTATGTCGGACCCTATTGTCCGAAGGTTTCAAGAATCCCAAGTCGGTGGAGACTAGGGATGCAGCTCATTTCAAACTACGCAACTGGGTGACAGGCTTTCAGAAAATCTCTCTGGGACCTTACCTGCTTAATGACAAGATGCTTAGGTTACTATTTCCAACAGCGAGTAAGGAAATAGTGGTACCCCAGACACGAGGTACATTTCCTGATGGCCAGATAACCTTCGGGAAGGAGGGCAAAAAGCGCCCACGGGAAGAAGGGGAGAATGTCGGGTTGGAATTGTCTCCGTCCCAACAGGCTCATGAGCCAACGACATCGATATCTCCGCCTTCTATCCCTCTTATAGATGGAATGAACCAGTTATGGGCCCAAGTCAAGAATCTAGAAGAAAATTTGTGCAAACAGAGCACAAAGCTGGAAGCGAAATGCAAGGTAGAGCTTGGTAAAGCTCCACTTGTCGCTCCTAAAGGGTCGTACAAAAGACTCGTAGATCAAGACCTTCTGACATGCTCCACAACCAATCCCTGGAGGTTTGCGAAACTAATGCCGATTTTAAAGGGCAAACTCTACATCTCGGAGAAGATGGGTGCTGTTCCTTTGGACAAAATCCAGTTCTGGCCAAGCTTTGACGCTTTCCCAAACTATTTCATTAGACTGAAGGATGAACCAACATCAGAAAAAGGAACGGAATCAAAGGAGGTTATGATTCTCGACAATGATAAAGCACAGGCTATCCTATCAAGCAGCATAGAAAAGACGGGTTATTCGGTGTCGAAGGTATCCACACCGGGTAACAAGCACTCTTCTTTTCTTGCTACTGTATCAATTTAATTTCCCTTTAGGGAGAAGGCTTCCAAATATGTCACTGAGGCAATAGAGGCAGGTAAACCGTGTCCTACACTCAAGGAGTGCGAGCCTCTGTCACTAGCATTTCCCAGACAGGAGAAGAACTGGAAGGAGGCCCATTTCACCTTTTCAGTAGGAAGACTTGAGGCGGATGTCACCAGTCGACAATTTAAGGAAAATCTTCCAAAATTATCTGAGTTTCTCTTACAGGACGAACAAGTAACAAAGGAGAGACTTGCAGCCTCCTTATCTCTACTTAACTACATAGAGTTCTGTTCGGCTCATCAAGATACCCCACACATGCTTAAGGTTTTAGCCAAAATACATATGGCTACTTTGGTAAAAGACCTTTATGCCTTTATAAAGGCTAGAAGAACATGTAGGGAGTTTGTGTTAGCTAACGCAACAGCGAAACAATACAAGAAAGCTAATATCTTCCAACATCTGGTGTAAAGACCTCTTTCCAGACGAGGTAGTCAAGGAAGCGATTAAGAACACCTCCACGGAGAAAGTAGGACTTCTCCAAATGTGGGGCATCCTTTCAAAAAGAGAATCTTCCAAGGTTGTGGGTCCCCAACCTAAAAGGAAGATGGAGAGGTCTGGACATCCATTTCGAGCGGTTCAACAACGATCCACAGTTGTAGTGACCGAGACATCACAGACAGATGGTCGAAAAGAGATTCCTACTGACCAGTTGAATGCTTTTAGTAGGAGGGAGATTCCTTTAGGATCGATGGACCTTCGATCCTTGGGTCCATGGCCTAATGTAGATGGGACCAAGTTGAGAGGTGGAGATATCTCTACCACCATTTCCTCTACTCCTCCGATTATCCAAAACCCTCCTGGAGGAGTTTACCTGAGAGCTCTAGAGCATACAGGTGGTAAGGAAACTTTAGTCCACCGAATTCCAGGGAAGGTCGTTGTGGGTTTACGAGAAGGACTCAAGAAAATTCAGAGTCATTCAGGACTTATCGCCACTCAACAAGCCCAAATAAAACAACGAGTCCAGGAGGTTTATCTTCCTGAACATAAGGACCCCGCTGCAAAAAAAGGGTACCTATAGTCTTACCAGACCTTAAAGTCGTCTATCGGCAGCTTCCAGTCAATCACCCTTTCCCCTCCTATCTAGGATTCAGGTTACACAAAGTAACGCACTTCCTAGGAAAGATACTCGTCAGACTAGACAGAGTCCTAGCTGCCTTCATAAAATTGGCAGACACAGTCATGCAATATTTAAGCCCAAGAAAGGTTCAGACAACAATGTTCCTGGACAAGAGGCTGGGGTGGGCAGCACCCAAGGTGGCTGGTCTATGAACATCCGAGGAAATGATCCGGTCCCCGGAACGTCGGGATGAAAGATAAATTTCAGATTCCCAAAACGAGAACTGGGAGGAACCCTGTTCTCTCTCCAGTTCGCAATAAAGGTAGGCCCTGTGCTAAGTGCACAGCTGCAAGATGCGCTGGGAACCTGGAGAAAACAAGCATCAATTGCTCGAAGAGCCCTAAAAAGACCGATAGCGGTCCTTCCTTAATCACTTCCTTAACAAAGGTCAAAGCCCGAAAATCCCAAGACCATGTTGGTCCAGTCATGAGTAGGGAAACTCTCTCCAAGCAGATCAGATTGTCTACAGTTGATCTGGGACTCCGAAACGATAACGAGACGCTGCAATCGACAATGCTAAGAAACGTCTCATACAGTTTAAGTGTAGTTAGCCATCCCTTACCTAAAGGGATGGCACCTGTCAGCAGTTCACATACAACCAATCCGCAATGTGATAGTGGATGCTCTACTCAGGCTCAGGCGGATAGAGTTAGAATGGTCCACGGACTTAGACCTATTCTCTCCCAGATGGGAACAAGTCCCCGAACTGCAATCCGACCTCTTCATTACGAGCGCTGTCAAGGAACTACCTTGATATGTAGCCCCATACGAGGATCCTCTAATTTAAATGATAAACATCATGTCTCTGAAATGGAAGGGATAGACTTAGGATTTCCAATTCATCCCGTCCAATTACCTGCAGAGAGTCCTCAACATGCTGAGATCCTTCCAGGCGGGACAACTCCAGAAGGTTCAGAGATTAATTGCCTTCGATTTATTATAGAGAACCCAAACCCTTCATTGCATGATTTTCTTGCCCTAGCGGTTAAGAAAAGATTTGGGATCTCAAAAGGCAATATAGAATTCTTAGAGGAATAAAAGTCTAAGTCAACCAGAAGACAATATGAGTCATCATGGAAAAAGTGGTTTGCTTTCGTAAAAGCAAAAGATTCGAAAGAGATTTCAATGAACTTCTGCATGTCCTTCTTTATCCATCTTCATAATCAGGATTTGGCGGCCAACACAGTAACTACGTGCAAATCAGCCTTGACTAGACCTCTTCTATATGCCTTTCAAGTAGACTTGGCGAACGAGATCCTTAATAAGATCCCGAAGGCATGTGCGAGGCTTAGGCCTGCTGCACCACCAAACCCCATCTCTTGGTCTTTGGACAAGGCCTCATCCTTGAACAATGAAGATTGTTCGCTTAGGGATCTAACCCAAAAGGTTATTTTTCTGTTCGCTATAGCCTCAGGGGCTAGAGTTAGTGAAATAGTGGCCCTTTCTAGGGATGAGGGCCACATTCAATTCTCAGAAACAGGAGAACTGAATCTCTTCCCTGATCCATCCTTTCTCGCTAAGAATGAGCTACCCACTAAAAGGTGGGGTCCATGGAGAATCTGCTCTCTGAAGGAAGTTGTCTCTCTATGTCTGGTAGAGTGTCTAAAGGTCTATCTTCGTAGAACTTCAGACTTCAGGGGAGGACAGCTCTTTAAAGGCGAAACCTCTGGATCAAATTTATCCCTAAAACAACTGAGGGCGAAGCTCACCTAATTTATTAGTAGAGCAGATCCTGAGAGTACTCCCGCAGAACATGATCCGAGAAAGATTGCTTCATCACTGAACTTCTTTCAGTATATGGACTTTGAGCGTCTTCGTTCATACAGTGGATGGAAATCATCCAGAGTGTTTTACAAACACTATGCAAAACAGGTACATGAACTGAAACACTATGTAGTGGTGGCAGGTAGCGTATTAAAACCTGCCCCCTAATTACTGTTATAGACAGTCAATGGTTTGGACTTCAAATGTCCTCGCACATATACTGGGTGAGAATCATCCACAGTGTTCTACAAACACTATGCTAAGCAAGTCCATGATCTGAAGCAGTATGTGGTGACATCGGGTAGAATACTTAACCCGTCGTCTAATTCTACGATGAACAGCTAATTGACTGGGATTGTCAATTAAAGGGAGAAGAGGTCATCCCTCTTAGGGTGTGACCTCCTTTGATCAAGTGTTACCATGGTGACACTAGCTCTGTTCAAAATCCCAGGTGTGGAATTATACAGATGGCACTAGTGCCGGTGTACGTAGTACACAGTGCCGATAAAAGTAACCAGTACAGGAATTATGAAGAGAATTTGTTTTTAATTTTTTTCAATCTTAGAGTGGCATTCATCATTTCATGCTTTCCAAGAAAGAAAGATAATCTCTGTACAGGTTACATGTATAGTTCCGTTATCATGCTACATTCGTTTTACTTACTAGTAAACGTCTATTAGAATGTAATTGCGTCCTAACTCGCCAAACAATTGAATGTTTGTAGTCCAGGTCCAGCGTATCTACTTTTATATATTTGTATGCTCACAAACAATGGAATTAAGAAACACTGTTAAGTATTTGGTAATTTTCACAAACTACGAGACAGTTTGTTCATCTGGTGCATTCTTATGTTTGTCCATACAATGTATGCTTGCCTTGAGACCCCCCTTTCTACCGTCTAGAATGACTCTTCCCTGTAGGGGGCAGGAAGCACTAACATCGGAGATGATTAGTGATAATGACGGATAACGGTAACGTCATTTGTCTCAATTGATCCAAATGATCATAGAAAGGTTGTCCCAAGGTTAAGGCACTGATGAAAATCCACAGATACATTAATGCTCTGGTATACTTCCATGAGGACGACAGGGCTTGAGCCAAAAAAAAACGGATTTTGAGCGAAGCAAAAAATCTATTTTTGGGTGAGATTGCCATGATGTCCTGATGGACCCACCCTTCTTTCTTAAAAGAAAATATCTTCACAGTTCCCTCCCTGACTTACTGTATCTGTAGCTCCACGCTCAATGCTACAAGGAATGTCCGCCATCCTGGGAATGGCGCTGGGGTGGTGGTCAATAGTAGTACGGGAACGGGGGTAACCTTGTTACGGCCCCCTTCTATTCTTTTGCCACGTCCCCCTCGAAGCCTTAACACTATTTGGGGTAGAGATTGCTATGAGACGTGTCAAGAATGCGTACTCTGTTCTTATGCGATACCCTTGAGAAAATTTTAAGGATATTTGCTCCAGGAGTTAATTCTCTGGGAATATCACTGTAGTATATATTATATCCTTTTGAAGCTACCTTAGGAACTTCCATCAGGACGACATGGCGATCTCACCCAAAAATAGATTTTTCGCTTCGCTCAAAATCCGTTTTATCTACATGTCCTATCACCAGAAATAGCATTCATATTTACCCTGTTCCTATTTTTCCTTTAGTGTGTAGTAATGTTTATAGAAGAAAAAACCTCACAAGCATAGATCTACTCTTCTCCAGAATGCCTCCAAATTAAACAGGAATAATATCTCTTCGAAAGAAGTTATATTCTTAATCTAAAATCTTTCTAACAATATCCTATCTCGGTAGCAGAGGCAAATAGGGAGGTTCTTTAACATTTAAATTGAATGAAGGTGAAATGAGCTATAACGACTATACATTATTGTAATACATAATGAGAACGATGTAATTCGTCTCAGTGGAGACCTAAAACCCGCAACTTTTAACTTTTTTAATCTAAGTAAAGTGTATTTTAAGTATACAGTATATTAGATTAAATAATGAAAGAGTTAGGTTCACGCTTTTCATGAAAGAATTGTTGTTACCCAACGCCAAAATGACTGAGATGATACATTTCAAGAAAATATATTAAGTATATATTCTTGATCTAGATATTAATCTCTGGCACCGTCGTTCATTAGCTCGTTATGCATGTTGCATACGAATTCTCATAATTCTGACCATTCTTTACATTTAGATCTTTCAGGACAGTACCATCCTGTTCGTAATACTGGGTTAATGGGAGAATGGACAGAACAGTTGGGGGTGTTGAAGACTGGATTTTATATGGCTCGAGAGAGAGAGAGAGAGAGAGAGAGAGAGAGAGAGAGAGAGAGAGAGAGAGAGAGAGAGAGAGAGAGAGTTAATTCTAAAAGACAGACCTTCTCCTTCATGTGGCTCAATACTACACAGTATTCTAGAAGTTTTATTCCAGCTGTGACCAAGCTGGGGAATGATCTTTCTAACCGGGTAGTTGAATCAGTAGAACTTCAAAAGCTTCAACTTACAGCCAATATGTTCATGTTAAACAGGCTGACATAAGTCTCTTTTTCTAGATTATATATGAAAGATCTGTTTTAATGTTGTTGCTGTTCTCAAAATATGCTATTTCAATTATTCATTACTTCTCATATAGTTTATATATTTCCTTATTTCATTTCCTCACTCGGCTATTTTCCCTGTTGGAGCCCTTGAGTTTATAGTATCCTTCTTTTTCAACTAGGATTGTAGCTTAGCTAATAATAATAATAATAATAATAATAATAATAATAATAATAATAATAATAATAATAATAATAATAATAATAGTTAGTAAAATAAAGGTCTCCTTTTATGATTTACAACTGAAACTATCAAATGTTCTTTAAAAGAAATTAAAAATATTTCCACTTTCAAGAGACTTCCTACTGAAACCACCAAGCTCTTTATGATCCATAAAAAGGACACCTGCTCTTACTTATTATAATGAATAAAGAGAAAACGTTACAGTGTCATACCCATTAGCGTGAGCATCGCTTATACAAATTAATGGTGAGGCGATAAAAAATAACGATCATTTATTATCAGCAATTATGCAAATCTTGTACTTCACTAATATGCATATATGTTGTGAATGTAAACTGTTAAAAATAACAATTATTGATAAAGAGAAAAAATTCTTGTCTTATAAATTTGCGCCTTAGAGATACAAGCCTCAAGAAAGAGATGAATCATGTAAAAATGGTGCTATATCAAGTTAGCTATAAGTCAATACAATGGAAGTCTTGCAAAAGATTCAAAGTTCTTATCTCATCGCTCTGGGAAAAATAAAAAACGATTTCACATCATAATTTTACCCTTGCTCGTATAATCATCCCTCTTAAGCTGCCTTGATAATGAATCATTTGCATACGGAGCGAATCTGCTCAAAAACAGCCGACTATTCTGGCCGACAGCACCATGCTGGGCATCCAGAGTCTTAGCGAATTGCCGGTTAGTGAGGTAGACAGGACGACGGACAGATTAATGGGAGAATGGACAGAACAGTTGGTGGTGTTGAAGACTGGATTTTATATGGATCGAGAGAGAGAGAGAGAGAGAGAGAGAGAGAGAGAGAGAGAGAGAGAGAGAGAGAGAGAGATAATCCACTTGATTAATCAAGCGAACAGATGAAATAGAATAATTTTGTCTTGAGAATATTAGAATAACAAAGGATTTGAGTTATGGTTGTGGAATCTGAGTGAACTGATTCTTTTGTACAAGCTTCGTTCAACGATTTCGCTTATATTCCATCAGGTTTTAGGACGAAATTCGATAGATAACTCACTCAGAATAATTAATTGATTATTACTATCATTACGAGCCCAGATGCAGATTTCATTATTTAAGGGGATTCGGTAGATAGAGCAGCATAGTACTTAAAACGAATTAAGTGAGAAAAAATATACGTGAAAGACAGTTAATAAAAAATGAAACATCAAGTAACACGTGCGACCCTGCTAAACCTAGTTAAAAATTCTAAGATTTTAAAAATCCATACATATACTTACACAGGCCTTTCATAAAATGATCACGCCGGGAATAAAATTTCTATAGGACTTTGCGGTAGTCAGTTAACCTTTTAATGAAAGAAAGATAATAGTATGGGATGACCTGAATGCTAAAAATGATCATAATCATGAGCAATTGCATGACATACAGCGTAGATAGTGACCTAATTGAGCGAAGGTGCCAGAGGTTAATACTGAAATCAGATATAAGAACTCTTACATAACACAAGTTTTTGTCCAACCATTTGAATTGCAAATCATCTGCTGGAGATCAAACAACAATATTCCAAGCACGGCAAGATGAAACAGTGAAATAGGATAGGATAAGTTTCTCCAAATCTTGAGACGTTCATTCAAAAGTGGGAATTTTTCTATTTATTACTAACATTCTTTGCTGATTTTGAAACACACATAACCCAATTTGCTTAAAAATCTATTTCTTTAGTGATCATGCTTCTGTATAGGCAAAAACAACTCAACTCAAAACAAGTTAGTATCTGGACCCTGTTGTTATTAGACGAACCCATTGTTTATATCGCTCCACATAATATCGAACACTTTAAAGAACAATAAGGTTGTGGTGGCCGGATGGTAGAGTCCTTGCCTGGAGATTGCCAGACTGGGGTTCGAGTCCCACTTAAACTCATTAGTTCCTTTGGTTGCTGCAACCTCACCATCCTTGTGAGCTAGGGATAGGGGATTTGGGGGAGCCTATAGGTCTATTTGCTGAGTCATCAGCAGTCATTGCCTGGCCCTCCTTGGTCCTAGCTTGGATAGAGAGAGGGCTTGGGCACTGATCATATGTATATCTGGTCAGTTTCTAGGGAATTGTCCTGCTTGATAGAGTAATGTTACTGTCCCTTGCCTCTGCCATTCATGAGCGACCTTTAAACCTTTGATTTTTTTTTTTGCGCATATACAGTATATATCATCATCATAAGCCGTAGCTAGTGCACTACAGGACAAAAGTCCCAGACATGTCCTTCCACTGCCGTCTGTTTAAGATCTTTCCATGCCAGTCTACAGTAAACCTACAAATTTTCTTAGCTCGTCAATACATCGCCTTCTCTTCGTCAGAAGGATATAGATAGACTACAGAAGGATATAGATACACTGGAAGAAATACAAGCAAGGGCCACCAAACTAGTTTCAACAGTAAGGCAATTTGGAGATAGACGGAGCATGGAGCGTTTGAACTTATTTGATCTACAAACTAGACGATTAAGGGGTCAATTAATAAAGGCATTTAAAATTCTAAAAGCTATAACAAATGTAGATACAAAATGTATTCACGCTTTAGCACAGAGGTGACGGATTCAAACTAGAATTGAAAGGATACAACACCACTCAATGTGGTAATTTCTTTACTTACAAAATAGCAAATACATGGAACAATCTTTTAGCGAATGTAGTAAACAGGACACGGTAAACAAGTTCAAGAATTAGTTAGGCAAGATCATAAAAACTCGCTGTTAATAACTTAAGAGAGATGAGGTTTCTCAGTCTAATTCCATTGTCAATCAAAATGTTCTTATCATATTTATGTAGTTTAAGGATTGCTGTTCTTCCCGCATAGATATCTTCAATTGTTCTAACATGAGATTCATTTATTTCTTGCCTTTGAAGAGCTTTCATTACTGCTAAAGTTTTGACAGAAGACAAAAGCTTTCTCATAGTTTATAAATGCCATACATAGTGGTTAGTCCTACGCTGTTGATTTTTCCATTAACTGGTTAATTACATGGATATGGTCAGTTGTTGAACACCTGTTTCTAAGGTCAGCCTGCTCTCTTGGTTGATTAAAGTCTAGCTGTCTTTCCATTCGGCCTTATATGATCTTTATAATAGTTTATATATTACTGGGAGAAACCTTATTTGGCGGTAAATTTCTAGGTTTTGTGTGCCTCCCTTTTTGTGAATTAGTGTGATGATAGTTTTTCCAAGCTGTACGTGTAGCACATTCTTGCAAACATTTTGTATAAAGTTCAGCCAGTTTTACTACTATCAAATCTCCTCCATCTATTACAAAATAAATTGTTAGGCCGGCTTGTCCTGCTGCTTTGCCTCTCTTCATGCCATTTAGTGCTTTCTTTACTTATCCTTCTGTAAATTTCGGTACAAGCTCGTGTTTCATTATTTCTAATGTCAAAGTTATTTCTTATATCATTATTGTATAGCATTGTATAGAAATCATCTGCAATTTCTATCAATCGATCTCTATTGTTGATGATAAATACACTTTCATCCTTTAAAACAAACATCTGTTGGCACCCTGTTCCAAGTATTCTTATTATTAACTTGATACTTCTTCCTTCCTTTAGTGTGCCTCTACTAACTCTCTTTCATCTCTCATTTCTAATCATTTCTTTATTAGGTTTTTCATCTTTTCTAATAATTTTCTTTGATGTTATTTGCGAACATTTCCGCCTATCTTTGGGATGATTCCAACACAAAATTTCTTCTTTGCTTGCTTCCATTTCATCATGTAATTTTCTCTTATTACAGGAGTGTTTATTTTCTTTCTTAAAATCCGTTTATCTCTTTCTTTCCTTGGATCTAGAAAAATTTTACTTCTCACCATCCTATCGTCACTTGACTTTAACTTGTTTAATACTTTTACACCTTTAATTAAATTCCCCCCCCCCCTTTGTTTTTACTAAGAGTAAATTATATCACGTGTTTTGTTTCCCCATTTGGACTTTTCCATATCCATTTATATGTTCCTATTTATTAAAAAATATTGTTCATTATTTTTAGGTTATTTCTTTCAGCAAATTCTACAAGCATGTCTTCTCTGTCATTTTTTGTGCGTACTCCAAATTTGCCTACCTCTGATTCTCCTCTTTTTGTTTTGACCTACTGTAGCACTGAAATCAAACAAACAAATGTAAAATGAGTGTGGTACATACTTATGAATGACCTTCAGTTTAAACGTTTTATCTAGTTTGATAATCAATCCTGCAATTCTATTCCTAATACAATAAAATTCATCCATTTTACATGCAAGATTTTTAATAATAAGAAAACTAACTCCCTTTTCTTTGTTCCTTTCATTTTCTCTGAAGTGAAATATATGATCCTCTTTTAACTAATTAACTCTCTCTCTCTCTCTCTCTCTCTCTCTCTCTCTCTCTCTCTCTCTCTCTCTCTCTCTCTCTCTCTCTCTCTGTATAATATAACAGCAGTAGAATAAAGTAGCTGCTGGTGTTGGAAGGTTGATAAGTAACGAAATTTAAGTATTAACTTTACACAATAGATAATCGGTGATGGATACAATAGGTACTGATGACTGCATAGCGCCTTAAGTACAATCAGAATTTAGTATTTCGTATCGAAAATAAGTTATAATGAGGTAAACGAGGACGCTTTTTCATTCTGGCAAAAGCTTTCAGAAATTTGATTTATTAACAAATCATAAAAAACGACAAAATTTTCCGAAATTTTTTATGAAACTATGATATACACATTTTCCCAAAATTTATTCTCCTTTAATTTGCCTGAAAAAATACACGTGGAGATGGCATAAGAAGAAAATGATTCCCCATGCAAATACCCTTATTGTAAGTTATCAATTATTATATAATTTCTGGTAGCTTTATCTTGAGAAATTACACAGCTTGGAGATCAAACTGACTTCCTATCAAATTCATGCACAAAGGTCTTGTAATCTTGATTCAAATACGATTAATTCTCCCTATTTACAGTGATCAAGTGCCCGAATTAGCACAGCTATGTGGTGCTGGATGTGGGTCTTTAGACCGGGTGAATTACTCCAGGTATATGGGCACTTAACAAGCGAAAAATACATTACTATATGTGAAGCTCTAGTTCGGATTATTCGAGCAATAGCCATCCACAACAGCTCCTCAGCCTATCAGGGTAGTAGTTGAACCACAATTTCTACAGCTGGGGAAAGGGAAAAACCAAATATTGAAATATCTCAGAAATAATTGTTTGATTGTCCTTTTAATCACTAAATCATACAGCGGAGGAGTGATACCCTTGGATTCCTAAATATTCTATCTCATTCTTTAGATTTCATTTTCTGAGCTTCTTCCTCTATCCCCTGACATGTCGTGTTAGGTCTTTTTTCCTTAACATTTGTGCTCAGTTCCTTCCATTCTTTAGGTTTTTAGTCTTTAAAATTTGTGTTCCTCTGTTTCATTATTTACCTTTTGTGTTCTTTTCTATTATTCGCTTCGGTGCTAGTCTTAGACCGTCAATTTTGGTTCTTAGCTTCTCACTGTCCCTCCAGAAAGGAAATCTCTCCCAAGCGACAGCAAGAATCGCCTTCAATATACCATTCAAATCTGGAACTATTTGATATTCGTGTGAACCCAAGACAAGATATTCATTAGCTGGATTCCGAAATAAGGCATTTGGAACACTGTATTTCCTTTTCCTTTATCTGCAATTTTACAATCTCCTTAAAAAAGACAAAAAAAAAAAAAAAAAAACTTGCATTGTGAAGCATGCTTCACAATGCAAGTGGTGTCACTCAAATTTTCTTATACTATACATATCCCATTCCTTTATCATTATTCTAGTTAACGAAAATATCTTGGTTGATTTGAAGCAAAAGGGTAAATTTTCCTACAGAGCATTTAAGGTATATAGAGGACTACAACATATAATGATGTAACTATATCGAACCAGACAAATGGTTTACAAATCCTTAAGGAAGCAAATCCTCCAAACGCCCGAAAAACGACTCACTAATTACATCTATTTTTTTTTCTCCCATAATCCCCCATTATTTGGATAGGCATTTGAATCTAACAAAATAATCCCGTTATCTATACTCTGTAATAACTATATCCAATTTTCCCATACGGCCTCGATATTTATCAAGTGAATAAAGCTCTTGCGATAAAGATTGAATTAGGAATGTAGCAAAAATTTTACTGTATAGGCTATGCTTAGATTTCAATTCAAATGTCAATGCTAGCCATTCTAGACCAAGACTAATGCCGGTGAGGCGGCAAAGTTCAACGAAAAAAAAAAAAAAGAAAAAAAAAAAAAAAAGGAGGATGAATAAATGGCAAGTGGTTAGGTTCTAAAGACTGACACGGCGCATCCCCTTGAATCTGAATAACTTGGGAAATATTTTACGTATTACGAAATGATGCAATCTATGAATATCTAAAAGCTGAAAAAAGTTTTCAGCAGTCAATCTAGTATCTGAAAAATAAAGAAGAGCTTTTGGAAGCATAATGCAATCATTTTTATTGGAAACATTGCATAATAGAGATAAACAAAATTTTTATATGCATAAATGTCTAAAAAGGCGTTTATGCGCTGGTAGATTGATTATTTCATTAACTAGAGTAAGCTCAAACAATTTGATCTCTCTCTATCTCTCTCTCTCTCTCTCTCTCTCTCTCTCTCTCTCTCTCTCTTATTAATATTCAAAAACATTGAATCATAATTGAAACTACTTTTTCTTTCAACAGTAACTAGAACAAGACTAATGTCGAAATAATCTAATGTACCTGTTAACGGAAGGGATTATTCAGCTATATATATATATATATATATATATATATATATATATATATGTGTGTGTGTGTGTGTGTGTGTGTGTGTGTGTAGTTTTGTATTAAGTATTTGTAGTGGATATTCGAGACGTCAAATGATAACACAGAATGAAATATGCCAACTCGATTTGTAACATTTGTATGCTTTCGCTAACAAAGACAGCCCTTTACTGTCTTTGATTCGCTAAAGTTGGAG
Organism: Palaemon carinicauda; assembly: GCF_036898095.1. Lineage (NCBI taxonomy): Eukaryota > Metazoa > Arthropoda > Malacostraca > Decapoda > Palaemonidae > Palaemon > Palaemon carinicauda. Next base: position 82,438,380 of record NC_090757.1, read on the forward strand.
AAGGCTCTACCCGTGGGAACACCAGAGACATCTGACGAAATATTTCCCCAGAGTGTCGGCGTTCTTTTTATTTTAACTATACAGCAAGCAATCCAGGTTAAAGATTTGACTTAAAAGGCAACCTGAAATATGTCCTTCGCCTTCTTTGTTGTTTTTCAATGTCTCAATCCCAAACATTTCTTGTGGTAAACGATACTTTGAAAAAAAAATTTCCCTGCTAAAACCTAATGTTTAAATATTGTTAGCACAATGCTGAACAATTGCGCAGTTTTTGGCTTCTTTAACATGAGAGGAAAAGCCAAGTTTATAGGTTTAGATATTTAGCGTTTCTTTCGTTTTCCGAGGAATGAAAGTTTAAGAGATGTCTGGAAACAGGCATCTAGACGGCCTAGATCAGGCTGTGATTTGCTCTGAGCATTTTTGTAAGGATGTTATTGCCAACGACAATTCGGGGTTCAAGTTGCAAAATAATAGTTTTGTTTCTGGTTCTGCCATTCATGAAATATTCAGTCAGAGGGGGACATAATAGAGACTGCTAATTTCATTTATCTTGTCGATAACTGGTTTGATGTTGTCAATTTTCACTCAATGTTTGGTGACAAAGTTTCACGAAATGCTTTTGGGAAAAATTATGAAGAGTAGAAAATAATTCTAACAGAAAATAGATGATACCATGAAACCATGAAGTTGCAAACTCAAGATTTAGATGCCTGTTTGAAAAAAAAAGGAGTAATTCTGTCATGGAAGTCTCTTATAGACTTTATGGAATGCGTAATAAATTTTAGTGTAAATTCATACTTACAAAGTGATTAAATCGAATCTCTTGGAACACTCTTTTAGTTGTATACGCCAAATTAATGGCCCACATGCTTATCAAAAGTTCTAAGTTTCAAGTTTTGCTTAAGAAAGTAATTGTTAAGGAAAACAATTACACGGTTATGTGAAAAAGCTCCAACAAAGTGTAAAGAAGAATTTAATGTATTATACGGGCGGTTATCATTAGCTAATGCTAAAAATATCACTGAGCATGAACTGTCAGTAGAAATGTGCTTGATCAGCATTTTTTAAAAAAAATATCATCATTGAACTTGAAATTTAAAATGAAGGTATAATGGATGATATGAGAGAAAAACAGATTTTGACTGAGAAAGAGGGTCAAACTTGTAGTGTATTTCTGAGTCTCTTCGTTACATTGTTGGATACTGTATACTGTCAGGAAATCAGGAAATTTTCATGAAAATGTCCCAATTTACGGACGAATGCATCAAAACGGAATGAATCTAAAGGTTTTTGCCCGAGCACTATCAACAGAGAAAGACTATATGCACTTTTCTGATGCTTTTTTGCTTTAGCTGGCTATTGTGAGAGATATTTATTGCAGCTCATTCGTAGAGATTGCATCAAGTCGCTAGTTTATGAATTAGTTTGATGTTCCCTAAGGTAAGAGAAGCTTCTTTGCTAAAATTTCTTTGCATTTAAGAACATAATATATAAATAAGATTACTGTAATTGATAAAAAGTAAAAGAGTGGGTGTTGAAGTATGAAAAAACAATTATTCTGAAATTATATCGAAAAGTTATTTATCCTGGTTTTGTTAAATGTATCCAAACAATAATACATAGGATAAAAATAATCTTGTTTTTATTTACAGTATATTACTGGATAGTTTCATGTCCCCTGACAGATTAAATGGAATGTTGAAAACATTTTAAACGGAGATTAGTCTTAATAAGGCAAATGGATTAAAAAACTGACCGCATAAATGCCTGATACCGGCCAAAGGAATCACTAGTGGAGAAGGGCTCACGTGTCTACCTGCACGGGAAAGGTATTATGTTGGTCACCCCGTTAGCAGACCCATTCGTCTCAGGATCCTGGTCACAAGCATACAAAAATTTAGAATAAGACAGTAAAATAGCGTAAGCCTGCAGACTTGTACATTGAACGATGTTGTGGATTAGGCACATGGTTTAGGAGTCCTCAACCAGCCCGACACATAGTTCTACCACACCTTGTCTGCTTTTTATATAAAGATTTTCTGAAATAGATAATATTAGAAGCAAAATCATTCTAAAATTTGCAGATAACTCTAATAGTCCTATTAAGTGAAATTTTGTTAGAGATGAAAGCAAGGAATCATGGTACTTCAAGTTTAGATAAAGAAAAAATATTCCTGACTTTTAATTAAAATGTATTCCCGAATAAATTTAATATCAACATTTAAAAATAGAAATAATTTTAATGGTCATTATTAGTACAGTATTAAAGATTTCCTCTACTCTTGGGTGTATGAAATTGTTGTTAGATAATTCAATACTATTATTTAGACATTAAAGATCATCAATGAATGTACAATTTTAGTTAATCTCAATTTTCCATCAAATTGGATGATATTATTATTATTATTATTATTATTATTATTATTATTATTATTATAATTATTACTAGTCAAGCTACAACCATAGTTGGAAAAGCAAGATGCTATGAGCCCAAGGGCTCCAATAGGGAAAAATAGCTCAGTGAGAAAAGGAAATAAAGAAATAAATAAATGATGAGAATAAATTAACAATAAACCATTCTAAAAAAAAGTAACAACGTTAAAACAGATATATCCTATATAAACTATTAACAACGTCAAAAACAGATATGTCATATGTAAACTATAAAAAGACTCATGTCAGCCTGGTCAACATGAAAACATTTGCTCCAACTCTGAACTTTTGAAGTTCTACTGATTCAACAACCCGAATAGGAATGTTCATTCTACAACTTGGTAACAGCTAGAATAAAACTTCTAGAGTACTGTGTAGGATTGAGCCTCATGATGGAGAGGGCCTGGCTATTAGAATTAACTGTCTGCCTAGTATTACGAACAAGATAGAATTGTCCAGGGAGATCTGAATGTAAAGGATGGTCAGAGTTATGAAAAATCTTATGCAACATGCATAATGAACTAATTGAACGACCGTGCCAAAGATCAATATCTAGATCAGGAATAAGAAATTTAATAAACCGTAAGTTCCTGTCCAACAAATTAAGACGAGAATCAGCAGCTGAAGACCAGACAGGAGAACAATACTCAAAACAAGGTAGAATGAAAGAATTAAAGCACTTCTTCAGAATAGATTGATCATCGAAAATCTTGTAAGACTTTCTCATTAAGCCAATTTTTTGTGCAATTGAAGAAGACACAGACCTAATGTGTTTCTCAAAAGTAAATTTGTTATCGAGAATCACACCTAAAATTCTAAAAGAATCATACAATTTTAAAGAAACATTATCAATACTGAGATCCGGATGTTGAGGAGACACCGTCCTTGACCTACTTACAATCATACTTTGAGTTTTGTTTGGATTCAACTTCATACCATGCACTAATTTTAGCTAAATCTCTATTAAGGGATTCACCAACCCCAGATCTACATTCAGGGGATGGAATTGATGCAAAGAGAGTAGCATCATCTGTATATGCAGCAAGCATGCTTTCTAGGCCAAACCACATGTCATGTGTATATAGTATAAAAAGTAATGGGCCAAGAACACTACCATGTGGAACACCGGATGTCACATTCCTATACTCACTATGATGCTCATCAACAACAACTCTTTGAGATATAATACTTAAAAAATCAATAATAATGCTAAGAAACGACACACCCACTCTCAACTGTTTCAGTTTGAAAACAAGGGCCTCAAAACAAGGTAGAATGAAAGAATTAAAGCACTTCTTCAGAATAGATTGATCATCGAAAATCTTGTAAGACTTTCTCATTAAGCCAATTTTTTGTGCAATTGAAGAAGACACAGACCTAATGTGTTTCTCAAAAGTAAATTTGCTGTCGAGAATCACACCTAAAATTCTAAAAGAATCATACAGTTTTAAAGAAACATTATCAATACTGAGATCCAGATGTTGAGGAGACACCGTCCTTGACCTACTTACAATCATACTTTGAGTTTTGTTAGGATTCAACTTCATACCATGCACTAATTTTAGCTAAATCTCTATTAAGGGATTCACCAACCCCAGATCTACATTCAGGGGATGGAATTGATGCAAAGAGAGTAGCATCATCTGTATATGCAGCAAGCATGCTTTCTAGGCCAAACCACATGTCATGTGTATATAGTATAAAAAGTAATGGGCCAAGAACACTACCATGTGGAACACCGGATGTCACATTCCTATACTCACTATGATGCTCATCAACAACAACTCTTTGAGATATAATACTTAAAAAATCAATAATAATGCTAAGAAACGACACACCCACTCTCAACTGTTTCAGTTTGAAAACAAGGGCCTCATGATTAACACGGTCAAAGGCAGAACTAAAATCAAGGCTAATTATACGAACTTACTGACCACAATCAAGGGATTTCTGTAAAGCACTGGAGATTGTAAGAAGGGCATCACATGCTCCAAGGCCTTTACGAAAACCAAATTGCAAACTAGGGAATAGATGATTACCTTCAGCAAACCTATTAAGACGTTTTACCAGAGGACGTTAAAAATTTTTAGGTAATATGGGAGTTATGGAAACTGGGCAGTAATCAGTGGTACTTGAGCTACCACAAACACATTTACATAGAGGAGTAACATTACCAATTCTCCAACAAGTGCTAAAAGCTCCTCTTCTTGCTAACTTGTGCAAAATAACAGATAACTTTGGAGCCATGAAATCTGCTGTCTTTATAAAAAACAAAGGAAAAATACCATTTGGGTCTACACCTCCATAAGCATCAAGGACCATCAACAGAGCTTTAATCTTACTAGATCGAAAAGGTAAACTAGTTAGTTTAGCCTCAGGAAAAAAATAATGAGAAAGTTCAAGTTTTTCATTACTCTGTTTACTGTCAAAAACATCAGCCAAAAGAGTTGCCTTTTTTTTGGACAGTGAGTGACTGAGCCATCTGGTTTAAGTAAAGAAGAAAATGTTGCATCTACACCAAAGAGTGCAGATTTAAGGGTAGACCACCATTTATGTCCCTGAGTTGTACCAGAAAGGGTTTCGGTTATGGTTAAATTGTACTCCTTTACAGTTGACGTATAAACTCTCTGAGCAAAAGCTCGAAGCTGAGTATAGTTGTTCCAGGTCAAATCTGATCTGTTACCCTTCCAAAGAGGATAGGCCTCCTGTTTCTCCAAATAAGCTCGTCTACAATCATCATTGAACCACGGTTTGTCCTTCACTCGGTAACTTAGCACACGAGAAGGGATACGCCTATAAATTATGCTGACTAGATTCTCTTTCAAAGGGACACTACACTACTATACAATTGTGACCAATTCAAGCACAAAAGATCTTGCAAAATCCCATTCCAGTCTGCTTTGGATTTCATATAAATTTTACAAGAGTATGATATATC